>NW_024704779.1:624731-689731 GCF_018977255.1 Callorhinchus milii | reverse complement strand
CAGCCCTGTGACTGGGAGCCGCCCACACAACCCGGCTGAAACCGAAACCAGTTTCAATCAATAAGTGCTCAGTATCAAAATGGCTTCCAGACTCCAGGCTGAGAGCTGGACCGAGGAGCTAAACTGCGCGATTTGTCTGGATTTCTTCACTGATCCTGTTAGGCTGGACTGCAGCCACTACTTCTGTCGCTCCTGTATCACCGCGAGCTTGGAAACGCAGGAGAAATACTTCTGTTCGGAATGTCGCCAAGTGACTGCTGAGAGGAACTTGAAGGTCAATTGGGCCCTGTCGAAAATGGTGGAGAAAGCTCTTGAATTCTCTCTGGACCCGACATAGATGACTATTAAACATCAGTGTGAGAAACACCGAGAGGACCTGAAGCTGTTCTGTGAAGTTGACCAGAAATTGATCTGTTCCATTTGCAGCGATGCGAAAGAGCACAGAGGTCACAGCTTCCTGCCCATTGACGAAGCTGCTGAAATCTGCAAGTTACCGAGACTCTCACGAGTGATTCATTCCGTTTCCACGTTATGTTTTCACCTCAAACACTTTTATTCTGTGCCTTTATTCCAGGATCAAGTGAAGTCCACCATAGCTTCTCTCACACAGAGGAAGGAAATTGCTCTACAAACTGCAGCCAAACAGAGAGGAAAGATTTCATAAGTTAAGGTAAGTTGTGTCGGGGCTGATGTCTGTCAATGGTTACTGTGTGTACACGGACTGATATCTCAGTGTCTGTGGTTACTGTGTGTGCACGGTGTGATGCCTCAGTGTCTCTGTTTACTGTGTGTACACGGTGTGATGTCTCAGTATCTCTGGTTATTTTGTGTACACGGTGTGATGTCTCAGTATCTCTGGTTACTGTGTGTACGCGGTGGGATGCCTCAGTGTTTCTGGTTACTGTGTGCACACGGTATGATGTCTCAGTGTCTATGGTTACTGTGTGTAATGATTGGATGTCTGACATTTGCAGGAACAGGTGAACAGTCTGAAGACCCACCTCACGGCAGAGTTTGCTAAAATGCACCAGAGTCTAACTGACAGAGAGCAGCGAGTAATGAGAGGACTCAGAGAGCGAGAGGAGGAAATTTTATACCGAAAGGAGACAAATCTGCGAGAGATTCAGGGCAAATTAGATTCTGTTGAACAAAAATTTTCGGAGTTACAAACACAAATGGGAAAAGACGCTGTAACCCTCGTGCAGGTAAAGAGATGACATTATAGTGCAGTTCAGTCACAGTTGCAAACAGTCTGGAGCATACAAACTAATTGTGATTGATAAAGAGATCAATGATTGAATTGGGATGTGGGAGAATCTTTATACATGTAATCTGTTGTTGTTGGTGGTGTCTCAGTGTGAGCTGACATCTGTCTGTGTTTGATTTCATTAGGAGGAAGCTGCTGGCAACAGAAGGTATGAAATGATCTTCACCAAATATCGCAGAATTGAACCCACAAACCAACCACAAGGTGCAGTTTTCACTCTATAATGTGATGGTGTCTTGTTTCAGGGTCAGTGACGAGGGTTTTGATCTGTCAGTGTGTGAGGCTGAGCTGCCGGTGGCCAAGTACAAGTAGCCTTTGAAGAACACAGTCTGGAGAGAGATTATAGACAGCGTCACCCCAGGTACATGTCTCCCATTCTCACCCTGAAGCCGTGTCAATAGCCTTACATTCACCAACTCATAGCCCAACACACAATCTCTCACACATAGGCAAACCCACACACCAATACGCAATCCGTCACACAATCAAACACACACACAGACACACATAGCGTCACACACATAGTCACACACACTCCTCAGACACACACTCTCACACACACCTCTCACACACACCCCTCACACACTCCATCACACACACCTTCACACACACCCTCACACATACCATCACACACCCCCGCTTACACGATCCCACAACCCCTCACACACAAACTCACACGCACCCTCACACAAACACCCTCACACCCAACCCATCACACACTCACTCACACACAGCCTCCAACCGACCACTAACACAAACGCCCTCACACACAAGTCATCACGCACCCTCAGATACACCCTAATAAACACTCGCTCACATACACACCCTCACAGGCACACATACACACACCCACACACACCTCCTTACATACAAACTCTCACACATACACCCTCACACACAATCTCACACACAACCATTCACACATATCCTCACACACCGCCTCACACACCAGCTAACACACACGCTCACACACACAATCACACACCCCCACACACAGACTGTGATCCTTTGAGCTGGATTGTGTTCCCAGTTGTAGATGTGCTCACAAACAGTCTGAGCTCCAGATGTCCCATCACTCCACTTTATGCTGTGTCTGTCACTTAGTTCCGGCCTCTCTGATTCTGGATCCTGACACAGCGCATCCCCGGCTCATCCTGTCTGAGGACCTGACCAGCGTGAGAGACGAAGAGACACGGAAGCAGCTCACTGACTCCCCAAAGAGGTTTGATTACTGTGTCAGTGTCCTGGGGTCTGAGGGCTTCACACCAGGGAGACAATACTGGGAGGTGCAGGTGGCCAACAAAACAAAGTGGGTTGTGGGATTTGCTCGAGAGTCTATCAACAGGAAAGGAAAGATCATATGTTCACCAGAGAACGGATTCTGGGTTTTATGGCTGAGAAACGGTAATGAATATAAAGCTCGGACACCACCCTCCAGGCTTTTAACCCTGAGAGAGAGACCCGGGAAGCTGTAAGTGTTCCTGGACTATGAGGGGGGACAGGTGACATTTTACAACGCTGATAACATGTCTCATCTCCACACTTTTAAAGACACTTTCACTGAGAAACTTTATCCTTACTTCGGTCCCTGTAATAACGACGGCGGCAAAAAGTGTGATCCTCTGAGGATCTGCCGGGTGACCGATTAGTGAGGAGGAAACCCTCAGCCATGACCTATGTTTGGCTGTAATGGCCACGAGGCTAAACCTTTATAGTCTGTGTCTCTATATAGTAAAGCCTATTGTTTATATTACACTTTTCACACTTAAATTTTGCGTTAATGTCAATGATATAAATACGGTTTTACATTAACTTTGGGTTATGATTTTAATCACCAACATGAAACCCGAGAACACACACGGCAAACGGTTCTAAAAGTTCCCCGGATCCCCGGGGTTTAATGTTCAAGATATTCCTAATTCTGCTTTAATCCCAAACATATAAATCGCTTTTTGGATTAACTGTCTCTGTCTCTCTCCCTCTCTCTCCCTCTTCGTTTTCGGGACGTCTCAAAGTGTTTCACAGGTTATAGTGTATACTGTCTCTGTAACGGGTCATGTAGCTCAGTGGTTACAGCCCATGTCTCGCAAGCCAGAGACCGAGGTTCAATCCCCAATTGGAGTGAAACCTTCAGAAAAATTCCTCCCTAAGCAGAGACACACAAAGACCCACACACAGACCAAGACATATACAGAAACACTCATAGACACACATCCAAACGCACACCGTCAGACACACACATGCACTGACACACAAACATACAGACACCGACACACACACAGATACGCAGCAGACACACACAGAGACACACACAGAAGGAGACACACATACTGAGACACACAGAGACACAAACACAGACACCCACAGACTCTCACAAAGACACACACAGACACATGCAGAAATACACGCATACAGACACACACACAGACACACACAAGGACACAAACACACACAGCCCGGGACAGGCAGTTATCGCAGTTATCCACTCGAGTGACCTTCACGCAGGAAAGACTCCAATCCCACAGTCGGTGCCGAGCTCCAGATCAGCTCAGGGGAGACTCTGTTCACATACCATCAAGTAGGAAAACGGTAACAGCGCAATATCAAACGCCAGGATTATTATTATTATGATTACTGAGGATATTGAGGACAGTTACACAATTCAGCGCCGCCTCTGGTGGCAGTACAGTGGTACTCAGATATTTATTTGTAATTTGAACCCAGAGTAATAATAATGATCATTGCTTTTGATATGGCGCTTTTCACGTCTCCTCGATGGTCCAGAGCGCTTCACAGAAGCCAATTGCGCACAGCAGCGTCTGTCCCACAAACAGACGTGTATTGAGAATGACCAATTTATTATTGTTTTGTTTTGGAGAGGATTATTAATAGGGTTGTGTGTGGGGTGAGGAAACTTGCCCAAGGTTTCACCCTGACCTGCCTGGAATTGAACACAGGTCTCTCGCTTGCAAAGCGAGTGCTCTATCCACTGAGCTCCAGGACTCCACAGAGTAAATCACAACGATGATTGTTTCCCTCAAACCACGACAGACGCCGAGAGAGATGGAGAAGCGGTGAATCGCTGTCAATGTCCGACCGCTCTCCGGCATTCGATGATGATAACCAGACCTGGGGACTGAGCGACATCATTAATGTCGTGGGATTCAGTGGGAAAATCTTTAATGATAGAAACACGTGAACGGGAATGGAAATGGATCCGTCAGTTATAACCAACAATGAGGAGAACTCCGAGTCGCGATCCTCCGCAAAGGGGAGAAATAAATAATTTATTTTGTTTGTTGAGAAATTGCCAACAAATTCCAAATCTCTGTCTGTTCCGCGGTCTCCGACATCCTCCTGACATGGGGGCCTTCACAGCAAGTCATGTTGCTATCGCTCTCTCTCTGACACTCTTTCTCTCTCACACACTCTCTCTCTCACACTCTCTCTCTCACACTATCATTCTCTCTCTCTCTCTCTCTCGCACACTCTCTCTCTCTAACACTCTTTCTCTCTCTCACTCTCTCTCACACACTCTCTCTCACTCACACTCAGTTTATTTTTTGTTTGTCTGTTGAGAAAGTCAATATCTTTCCAGTGTATGGCGTTGGGGCTGTAATACCGGGAGGAGACACTGAGCGGCGCTGCTTCAATGCCAACAAACTCCGGATCTCTGTTTGTGCAGTGGCACGGGACGTCCTCCCATCTTTACACCGGTCATGTTGTTGTTTTCTTTCTCTCTCCCACAGTTTCACACTCTCTTTCTCTCCGTTGTAGACACACAGAGTCAATGTGAGAGAGGGACAATAAGGGAGCGAGTGTCACTGCGCGTTACTGAAGGGTACTGGCGTCCATCTTGGCAAAGATGTCGGGGGGCGGGGGGGGGAGTCAGGTGGCGATGGCCATCATGGTAACGGCGATTAGAGTCGGTCAGTGACATCATGTGTTTGACGTGGGCAGTATGGCGCCGCCATCTTGGTAAAGGCGGCGGGAGCCGAGCCTTGACGTCATGTGGTGAGGGGACGGCCGGGAATCCCGAGCGGGAACCGCGAGCGGGGCGGGAGGGCCGAGAGGTTCGGGGACAAAAGGCCGCGGAAGGGCACCGACGGGACGAGATGTGTTCAAGTCTCCGCCTGGTCACCGGGGGGGTCAAGGCCACGGACAGTGACCCCGCGGCGACGGGCACGAGAGGCTTTAGGCTCCGCCCCACCCCAACTTTCAAACGTCACTCAGTAATGGTAAGGTCTCGCGCTGTCGGACTTCACATCCGGCCGCTATTTTGAAAGTCGCCCCGGGGCGGGTCAGGTGAGTGACGTCATTTTCCTGCCGCCAGTATCAACCCCGCCAGGGTGGGGCAAGTCAATATCCTTCTGCTGCCTTGTCCTCCCTCCCCTCCCGCTCTCCGGCACCTCAGCCATGACTGCCACCCCCCTCTGCCCCACTGCGCTGCCTCCTGGAACCCGCGGGCTGACCATGTCCCGCTCATCCCTCGCTCCAGCTCTCTGCCTGGAAATGCTCGTCCTCCTCCCCCTCTCTCCGCTCCTCCCAATCTGTCCTTCTCTCCCATCCTCCTTCCCTCCCTCCACTGCAACTTCTCTCTCTCCTGGAAACCACCGTGACCTCCTCTGCTTAGCCTGGGCAGCGCGCGCCCAGACCCATCCTGTCCCAGAGCAACACCCCAACTGTCCCATTGTTCACTCTCTCACCAGCCGCCTCCGAGAGCTAAATAGCTCTCCCTTACCATATCCTGAGAAGCCGAAACCCAAACTAAATAACTTACTCACTAAGCAACCAACCAACCAGCCAACTAACAGACTAATTAACTAACCACCTATGTTACTTACTTACTAACTAACTAACCAACTAATTAACTAACCAGAGAGTTGACCGAGGTAGTGGGACCGGCTCAATCTCAGCCATCATGCCTCCCCCATGCACACGCACAGCTCACCCTCACCACCTCACTGGCCTTCGCACACACATGTGCAACCTGCGGCGAGTACATGTGCACAACTCAGCATTTAAGTGTGTAGCCACCGACGTGTCCATGTGTGTGCCCACATGATTCCCCTCCTGGGTACAGTTGGTGCACACATACGGGTGAGTTTTTGCGCTGAGGTCCCTGTTGTAGTTTTCCGCAGCAAAGGGATAACATAAAGAGATATTTACAATAAAATCTGCTATAACACGAGGGAATATTTCCTGCATTGATATAGCATCTGATCCTTACTTAGAGTTGTCTCAAAGCTCTTCACACAGTAGAATGTAAAGTAAATTAACTGCACAATTTATCGGCGAAATATTGTTGTAAGACTGTGCTCTCTGTTTTCATAATGCAATCCCTTGGTTCACTCTCTATGACTTATTATACAAGTTTGTAGAAAAACTTTGCTTATAGCCATGTTTGGCGCAGAAGGCATAGAGTCACTACATTTTACTGTATATTCTGTAAAGCGCATTCGGACGAATTGTTTATGCTCTGCAGCAATGCATCAAACACCAGAATCTTTATTAATGAAATTACCATTTTTGAAATCTAACATCTGATAATAATACAACTAAATTTAATAGTCCTTCCATTTGATACAGCGCCTGATCAAGTCTTTGAGAAGTCCCAAAGCGCTTCAGATAATACACTGTGAAGCGAATTGACTGTGTATTTCGGGGCGAAAGGCAGCAGTCAATTGCACTCAGAGTCGTCCCACAAACATTGTGCGATCACAGATGTTTTCAAATGGCTTATTGTCAGCGGAAAGCAATCCGCCAATCAACCAACAACCGGGTTCCTGTTCACTGCTCGGAAACAGAGGTGTGTGGGGTCAGGAATCTTGCCTCAGATTTCCTCCATCTGGGAATCGAACCCGATCCTCATTATTTCTTGTGGAGTGAGCTTTCCAAACCAGTGCTCACACAATCTCTCTCTATCTCTCTCTCTCTCTCTCTCACACTCTCTCACACACTCTCTCACACTCTTTCACAATCTCTCTCTCATACTCTCACACTTTTTCTTTCTCTCTCTCACACACTGTCTAACAGTCTCTCTCTCTGAAACACATACTCAAACACCCTCTCAATATCACAAACACTCTCTTTCTAACAATCTCTCACAAACACTCTCTCACACGCTCCTTGTCTCACATTCTCTCTCACTCTCTCTATCTCACACTCTCTCTCATACACACTCTCATTCGCACGTTTAGCACACACTTTAACTCTCTCTCATAATGTCTCGCTTCCTCACACTCTCTCTCTCTTATTGTTTCTCTCAAATTCTCCCTGACTCTCTCAAACGTTTCGACCGTGTGTGGGAGAGTGGGTGTCTCTGTGTGTGAAAGTGTGTGAGTGAGTGAATGTTTGTCACAGATAGAGCACTCATTGTGACAATCGCCCTCCCTGCTCTATAGTTGACCTGAGTGAGAAGTCAGAGAGTTTTGAGTGAACAACTAAAGCCTCGACTTCTTGATCTGCATCTGAATCGCAGTTTGTACACATAGACAGGAAACCAGGCGCTGGCGGGTCACTAACCACATAGGAAGTGCAGAGCTGAACTCACAGCCTCTTGTTTCACTCTGCTGCTGACAGTCACACACGATAGTGAAGGGCAAAAACAACATGGAAATTAAAACCCAGCTCAAATGTGCCAATCGACGCATAGTAGAGCTGAAATTGGGGCCGTTTGTTTCACTGATAATCGGACGTTTAAATATGTAGACTTTATGTCAATCCTGCTTGTTTGAACTGTAAAACCATGTTGTATTGAGTTAACTTGTGTCACCATAATTCGGCGTTACCAGCACACCACAGACCTGCAGTTTATATCTTTATTAACACAGAAACAGCAGCGATTCCTCAAACATAACATTTACTCTCGGGGCCTCAATGATTAACCAGTGACCAGTGACTGACTGAACAGACTAATGACTGGGGCAGGGAATCCTTTCGCTCAGCTCCTGTTAACCCTGCAGCGAAAGTCCGAACTAACGGGGAGGGTGATCTTGGCTGGACAAGCAGTTGGAAAGCTTGGACAGACAGCGTCAGCAAGCTGTGAGGGTTTAGCTGGATAAACTCCAGCAGTTATCCCTATCACACGCTCTGGGCTACCCCCAAGTCGTGGGTCTTACCAAACTGCGCCTAATACTCTTTAGATTTAAGCTAGCAGTCTGTGAGCTTCCAGGGGGAGATGAGAGGAAATTCCATGTGTAGGTGGGATACATGGAATTCTGAGTTTCGTTTGGATCTTAAGCAACACTTCTCCATTCTGTTCCACACACTGGTGAATCGCTCACATCAATTTAACTTGCAGTCATCCTGTTTCTCAAAAGTCACCTGTCTCTTTCCGTCGCCCTCTCGCTGTCTGTCACTCTATCTCTGTGTCCCTGAGTTCGTGTCTATGTCCATCTGTAAACACAGAGGGCAGGAGAGGCAATGACACGGTTAAAGTGCGTGTATCTCTGCGATTGTGGTTTTCAGTCAACACCTAAAGCTCCGGCTTCTTGCTATGCATCTTGACTCGCTTATTGTACAAAAAGACAGGAAACCAGGCACAGGGGTATCTAACCACAGGGGATGTGCAGAGCTGAACTCATGCTCTCTGTTCCTCTCTGTTGCTGACAGTCGCAGCACGAGAGCAAAGGGCAAAAATAACAGGGAAATCAATCTCATCTCAAATATACCACCAACACACAGCAACAGCTCAAACTAGAGCAGCTTGTTTCACTGACAATTGGACGGTACAGATTGTAGATTTGCTCTGTTGGGATCACAGACACAATCAGCAGGTTTCACAAGAAAAGACTTGAGGAGGATTTGTCAGCCCTGTGACTGGGAGCCGCCCACACAATCAGGCTGAAACCGAAACCAGTTTCAATCAGTAAGTGCTCAGTATCAAAATGGCTTCCAGACCCCAGGCTGAGAGCTGGACCGAGGAGCTAAACTGTGCCATTTGTCTGGATTTCTTCACTGATCCTGTTAGTCTGGACTGTGGCCACAACTTCTGTCGCCTCTGTATCACCGGGAGCTGGGAAAACCAGGAGAAAAACTCCTGTGCGATATGTCGCCAAGTTACTGCAGAGAGGAATTTCAAGGTCAATTGGGCCCTGGCCAAAATGGTGGAGAAAGCTCGTGAATTCACTCTCGAACCGACACCGACGGCAGTTAACCGTCAGTGTGAAAAACACCGGGAGGACCTGAAGCTGTTCTGTGAAGATGACAAGAAATTGATCTGTTCCATTTGCAGAGATGCGAAAGAGCACAGAGGTCACATCTTCCTGCCCATTGACGAAGCTGCTGAAATCTACAAGGTACCGAGACCCTCAGGCGGGATTCATTCCGTTTCCACGTCATATTTTCACCTCAAACACTTTTATTCTGTGCATTTATTCCAGGATCAAGTGAAGTCCTCCATAGCTTTTCTCACACAGAGGAAGGAAACTACTCTACAAATTGCAGCCAAACAGAGAGCAAAGATTTCACAAGTTAAGGTAAGTTGTGTCGGGGCTGATGTCTGGTCTGTCAATGTGTCTCTGGTTACTGTGTGTGCACGTTGTGATGCCTCAGTGTCTCTGGTTACTCTGTGGACAACGGTGTGAGGTCTAAGTGTCTCTGTTTACTGTGTGTACACGGTGTGATGTCTCAGTGTCTCTGGTTACTGTGTGTAAACGGTGTGATGTCTCAGTGCCTCTGGTTACTGTGTGCACACGGTGTAGTGTCTCAGTGTCTCTGGTTACTGTGTGTACACGCTGTGATGTCTCAGTGTCTCTGGTTACTGTGTGTACACGCTGTGATGTCTGAGTGTCTCTGGTTAGTGTGTGTACATGGTGTAATGTCTCAGGGTCTCTGGTTACTGTGTGTACACGGTGTGATGTCTCAGTATCTCTGGTTACTGTGTATACACGGTGGGATGTCCCAGGTCTCTGGTTACTGTGTGTAACGGTTGGATGTCTGACACTTGCAGGAACAGGTGAACAGTCTGCAGACCCACGTCACGGCACAGTTTGCTAAAATGCACCAGAGTCTGACTGACAGAGAGCAGCGGGTAATGAGAGATCTCAAAGAGCGAGAGGAGGAAATTTTATACCGAATGGAGACAAATCTTCGTGAGATTCAGGACAAATTAGAGTCCGTTGAACAAAAACTATCCGAGTTACAAACACAGATGGGAAAAGACGCTGTCACTCTCGTGCAGGTAAAGAGATGATATTATAATCCAGTTCAGTCACAGTTACACACAGTCCGGAGAAGATAAACCAATTGTGATTAATAAAGAGATCAGAGATTGAATTGGGATGTGGGAGACTCTTTACACATGTAATCTGTTGTTGTTGGTGGTGGTGTCTCAGTCTGAGCTGACATCTGTCTATGTTTGATTTCATTAGGAGGAAGCTGCTGGCAACAGAAGGTATGAAATGATCTTTACCAAATATCGCAGAATTGAAATCACAAACCACCCACAAAGTGCAGTTTTCACTCTATAATATGATGGTGTCTTGTTTCAGGGTCAGTGACGTGGGGTTTGTTCTGTCAGTGTGTGAGGCTGAGCTGCCAGTGGCCAAGTACAAGTGGCCTTTGAAGAACACAGTCTGGAGAGAGATTATAGACAGCGTCAGCCCAGGTACATGTCTCGCATTCTCACCCTGAAGCCGTGTCAATCACCTTACATTCACGAACACATAAACCCACACACACTGTCTCACACACCCACACACCAATACGCAATCCCTCACACAATCAACCACACACACAGATACACATAGCTTCACACACACAGACACATACACTCTTCAGACACACACTATCACAAACACACCCTCACACACTCCCCTCACACACTTCATCGTGGAGTCCTGTAGCTCAGTGGTTAGAGCACTCGCTTTGCAAGCGAGACAGCTGAGTTCAATTCCAGGCAGAGGGCGAAACCTTGGGCAAGTTTCCTTACTCCACATAATCCCTCCAAAAGCTAAAAACAACAATAAATTGGTCATTTTCAATCTACGACTGTTTGTGGGACATTGCTGTGCGCAATTCGCTGCCGCGTTCGCCCACAAATATACAGTCAATTCACTTTACAGTGTGTCCTATGAAGCGCTTTGGGACGTCCTCCCGACGTGAAAAGCGCTGCACCAATTGCAAGGGTTATTGCTATTATTATTACACACACCCTCACAGAAACACCCTCACAGACAACCCATCGCACACCCTCAAATACACATTAATACACACACGCTCACACACACCCTCACAGGCACACTCACACACACCCACACAGACACATCCTCACATACAAACTCTCACACATGCAACCTCACACACAGTGTCACACACAACCCTTCACACATAACCTCACACACCTGCTAACACATACCCTCTCACACACACTCACACACCCCCTCACACAGACTGTGACTCTCTGAGCTAGATTGTGCCCCAGTTTTATATGTGTTCACGCACAGTCTGAGCTCCAGATGTCCCCTCACTCCACTTTATGTTGTGTCTCTCTCTTAGCTCCGGCCTCTCTGACTCTGGATCCTGACACAGCCCATCCCCGGCTCATCCTGTCTGAGGACCTAACCAGCGTGAGTCACGGAGATACACGGCAGCAGCTCACTGACTCCCCGAAGAGGTTTGATTATTGCGTCAGTGTCCTGGGGTCTGAGGGCTTCACATCAGGGAGACATTACTGGGAGGTACAGGTGGCCAACAAGACAAAGTGGGATGTGGGATTTGCCCGAGAGTCTGTCAACAGGAAAGGAAAGATCATATGTTCACCAGAGAACGGATTCTGGGTTTTGTGGTTGAGAAACGGGAATGAATATGAAGCTCTGACATCACCTTCCACCCTTTTAACCCTGAGAGAGAGACCCGGGAAGCTGGGAGTGTTCCTGGATTATGAGGGCGGACAGGTGACATTTTACAACGCTGATAACATGTCTCATCTCCACACTTTCAACGACACTTTCACTGAGAAACTTTATCCTTACTTCGGTCCCTGTAATAACGACGGCGGCAAAAACTGTGATCCTCTGAGGATCTGCCGGGTGACCGATTAGTGAGGAGGAAACCCTCAGCCATGACCTGTGTTTGGCTGTGATGGCCACGAAACTAAACCTTTATAGTCTGTGTCGCTATACAGTTAACCTTGTGGATTATATTACACTTTTCACACTTAAAGTTTGCGTTAATATCAATGATATCAATACGGTTTTACATTAACTTTGGGTTTTGATTTAAACCACAAACACGAAACCCGAGAACACACACGGCAAACGTTCTAAAAGTTCCCTGGATCCCCGGGGTTTAACGTGCAAGATATTCCTAATTCTGCTTTAATCCCAAATATATAAACCGCTTTTTGGATTAACTGTCTCTCGGTCTCCGTCTCTCTCTCCCTCTTTGTTTTCGGGACGTCTCAAAGCGTTTCACACGTTATACTGTATACTGTCTCTGTAACGGGTCGTGTAGCTCAGTGGTTACTGCCCGTGTCACGCAAGCCAGAGACCTAGGTTCAATCCCCAATTGGAGTGAAACCTTCAGAAAATTTCCTCCCTAAGCAGAGACATACAGAGACCCACACACAGACCAATATCTACACATCTACAGTCACACTCATAGACACACATCCATACGCACACCGTCAGACTATCACATGCACTGACACACAAACACACAGACACCCATACAAACCGACACACACACAGATACGCAGCAAACACACACAGAGACACACACAGAAGGATACACACACACTTAGACACAAAGAGACACAAACGCACACAGACTCACACAAAGACACACGCAGAAATAAACACACATACAGACACACACACAGACACACACAGGGACACCAACACACACAGCCCGGGATAGGCAGTTATCGCAGTGTCCACCTGAGTGACCATCACACAGGAAAGACTCCAATCCCACAGTCGGTGCCGAGCTCCAAATGAGCTCCGGGGAGACGCTGTTCAATTACTCTCAAGTAGGAAAACGGATTTGAATAAACAAGCGCTTCGGGGCGTCTGCAAGCAGGTAACAGCGCAATATCAAACGCCAGGATTATTATTATTATTATTACTGCAGATATTGTAGGCAGTTACACAGTGCAGCACCGCCTCTGGTGGCAGTACAATGGTACTCAGGTATTTATTTGTAATTTGAACCCAGAGTAATAATAATAATCATTGCATTTGATATGGGGCTTTTCAGATCTCCTCGATGTCCCAAAGCGCCTCCCAGAATAGACGTAAAGTGAGTTGACGGTGTATCTGTGGGTGAACGCGGCGGTCGATTGCGCACAGCAGCGTCTGTCCCACAAACAGTCGTGGATTGAAAATGACCAAATTATTATTGTTTTGTTTTGGAGGGATTATTATTAGGGCTGTGTGTGGGGTGAGGAAACTTGCCCAAGATTTCATCCTGACCTGCCTGGAATTGAATACAGGTCTCTCGCTTGCGAAGCTAGTGCTCTCACCACTGAGCTCCAGGACTCCACAGAGTAAATCACACCAAATGATTGTTTCCCTCAAACCGCCGCCAGAGAGACGGAGAAGCGGTGAATCGCCTTCGGTGACCGACCGCTCTCCGGCATTAGATAGTGATGACCGGACCCGGGGCCTGGCCGCACCATTAATATCGTGGGATTCAGTAGGAAACCCTTCACCGACACAAACGCATGAACGGGAATGGAAATGGATCCGTCAGTTATAACCGACACTGAGGAGAACTCCGAGTCGCGATCCTCCGAAGGAGAGAAATAAATAGTTTATTTGTTTGTTGAGAAACTGCAAACAAATTCCGAATCTCTGTCTGCTCCGCGGCCGCGGACATCCTCCTGACATGGGGGGCCTTCTCACCAAGTCATGTTGTTATCTCTCTCTCTCTCTCTCTCTCTCACTCTCTCTCTCACTCAAACTCTCTCTCTCACTCTCTCTCTCTCTCTCCCTCCCTGTGTCATACACCCACACTCTCTCTCTCTCTGACACACTCTCTCTCTCACTCAAACTCTCTCTCACTCTCTCTCTGTCTCACACACCAACACCCTCTCTCTCTCTCTCTCTCTCTCTCTGTCTCACACACCCACACTATCTCTCTCTCTCTCTGTCTCACACACTCCCTCTCTCTCACTCTCTCGCTCTCTCTCTCGGTCTCACACTAACTCTCTCACACACTCTCTCTCTCTTTCTCACACTCTCTCTCTCACTCTCTCTCTGTCTCACTCTCTTTTTCTCTCTCACTCACTCACACTCTCTCTATATAGCTCTCTGTCTCTCTATCTCTTTCACTCTCTCTCTCACACTCTCACAATCTCTCTCAGCTCTCCATCTCTCTCTCTATCGCACACTCTCTCGCTCATTCTCTCTCTCTCTGTCTCACACTGTCTCTCTCTCACTCTCTGTCTGTCTCACACACACACTGTCTCTCTCATAATCTCTCTCTCTCTACTTCTTTCTCACTCTCTCTCTCTCTGTCTCCCTTTCACACTTTCTCTCATTTTCTCTCTCAATCACTCTCTCTCTCTAACGCTCTCGCTCTCTCTCGCTATCACTCAATCTCTCTCTCTCTCTCTCTCACTCACTCTCTCTCTAACGCTCTCTCTCTCACACACACTCTCTCTCTCACACTCTCTCACACACTCTCTCTCTCTCACACTCTCTCACACACTCTCTCTCTCACACTCTCTCTTCCTCTCTCCCTCTCAGACTCTTTCAACCTCCCACTCTCTCTCACACACTCTCTCTCTCTGACCCTCTCTCTCTCTCTCTCTCTCATACTCGGACATTCTCTCTCTCTCTTTCCGCTGTAGACAGAGAGAGGGTGTGGAAGAGAGAGACAGTGAAGGAGTGAGTGCTTCTGTGCCTTTCTGAAGGGCATTGGTGGCCATCTTGGTAAAGGGGGCTGTGGGCAGGAATCAGGCGCTGACAGCCATTTTGGTAAAGGCGATGATTGCCGGTCAGTGACCTTATGTGTGTGACGTCTACAGCCTGTCGGCAGCCATCTTGGTAAAGGCGGCGAGAATCGGGCAGTGACGTCATCCGTATGACGTGGGCAGTCTGGTGACGGCCATCTTTGTACTCGAGTCGCCTCAGGCCTGGTCTCGCGCTGTCGGACTTCAATTCCGGCCGCTATTTTGAAAGTCGCCCCCGGGGTCGGGTGTGCAGAGTGGCGTCACTTCTTGGCGCCAGTTTCAAACCCGCCAGGGTTGGGCAAGTCGCGCCATTACCCTTCTGTTGCCTTGTCCTCCCCCCCCCCCGTTCCGCTCTCCAGAACGTCAGCCATGACCGGCATCCCCCTATCCCACTCTGAGCTGCCTCCTGGAGCCTCAGGACCCGCTCACCCCACCCCCGCCCAAAACTGTCCCATCGATCAATATCTCCCCCGCCAACAGCTGCCTCCCACAGACAAACACCCCTTCCCCTCCCTCACCAGACCCTGAGCAGCCAAAGCCCTAACCAACCAACCAGCCAGCCAGCCCAGCAAAGCCCAACCCAACCAACCAACTAGCTAACCAACCAGCTAACTAATTAACTAATTAATTAACTAACTAAAGGGAGGGTTGTCCTAGGTGGTGGGACCGGCTGAAGCTCCAGCCTCATGCCTCCCACATGCACACGCACAGCTCACCCTCACCATCTCACCGGCCTTCGCACGCACATATGCAGCCTGTGGCGAGTTGTTAGAAAATAAAATCAGCCAAATCTGTAAGGAAATTACACTAATTCCGTTAACCAGATATCAGACTGTTTTATTATTATTCGTTTGTTATTCCCCAATATCCCGATGAGTCAGACCAAAGGCCGGTACAATCAACACATCTTACAACAGAATAACACCACTATAGATATTTCGAGTTCAAGAGTTCAACACTATGTCTTTCCAGCACACAAGCTTGATTCTTTGTGCTTTCAGTCGTCTTGCTTACAGCTTTCAATCTGCCATCTGATATCCTCAGTCTTGGTGTTTCCAGCTCTCAGTCTTCCATCTCCGTACCCTTGTCTCTGCAGCCCGAGACGGCTCCATCTCTCTTATCCTTCTCTCTGCGACCTGGAACGGCTCCATCTCCCGTATCCTTGTCTCCACGACCCGGGATGGCCCCATCTCCCGTATCCTTGTTTCCACGACCCGGGATGGCACCGTACACAAAGTTAACGGAACTCTTGTACCAATGTTCATCCAATCATGGTGCGGACATTAGATCACCTGGTCAAAATCATGCTGGGTGTACGTGCCTCAGCACACGTACACATTTTCCTTAAGACCCTTGTTATCTGATCTGATTGTCTAAGATAGAGGATTGATCAGTTTAGGACTGTATCTGGTGCTCATTATTTTGTGGTGTGGGATCACTAGTTTATTCCTTTTAAGTGACTGGTTATTTCTTATCAGTATCCCGGGATGGTACCACGGTCCTCTAGTTTAAACAACTTGCTCATTAATTGCTATTCTTGAGGGATGCCTTCTGTCGCTTGGCTGGCCCTGTCAGAATCTAGCGACTTATTGCTCAGTCGAGATCCTGTGTCGACTGGTACCTTGCACCGTTACCTCTGTGGGCTTGTTGTCATTTACTGATAAGAGGCGAACCCCTGCCCCTGTCTGTTATTCTTTCAAAAACAGAGAAAGCCAGATGAGCCCTATACCATGACTGTCAGACCAGTTGTCCCCCCCACGTAACTTAAAATTAACCATTCACAACATCTATTATAATTCTAACATTATAGAAAAAGTGTAAATTCTAAAAGAGTACATGTGCGCAACGCAGCATTTAAGTGTGTAGCCACCGGCATGTACATGTGTGTCCACTGGCGTGTCCGTGGGTCCACATGCTTTCCGTCCTGGGTACTATCCCCCTACCTACCTGCCCGTACCCTCCGTTCCTCTGACTCCGGTCTGCTCCACGTCCCCCGCCCCCATCGCCCTACCATCGGTGGTCGGGCCTTCAGCCTCTCAGCCCCCAGGCTCTGGATCTCCATCCACCAGTGCCTTCGCCTTGCTTCCTCCCTTTCCTCCTTCAAGGCCGGTCTCAAAACCTTTCTCTTTGACCGTGCCTTCAGCTCCCCTCTCGACTCTCTTCGCCCTCCTCGCTCCCTCCCTTCCCTCCCCTCACCCTGACCATTTCCCCCCTGCTCGGGTCATGAGTCAACTGTGCAGCGCCTTGGGACGTCCTCCTGACGTGAAAGGCGCTTTAAAAATGGAATCTTGTTGTTGTTGTTGTTACAGTTGGAACACACACGCGGTAGAGCATTCGCACTGATGTCACTGTCGGGGTTCTGCGCAGCAAAGGGATAAGGAAAGAGATATTTACAATAAAAGCTGCTGTAGCATGAGTGTAATAATTCCTGCATTTGCTATAGCGTCTGATCCTTTCTTATAGTCGTCTCAAATCTCTTCACACAGTAGATTGTAGAGTACGTTAACTGCACTTTTTATCGCAAAATATTGTGGCAAGACTGTGCTCTCTGTTTTCATAATGCGATCCCTTGGTTCCCTGTCCACGATTTGTTATACTACAGTCCGTAGCTGGGTTCCCAATGATTGCTTTCAAAATTTGTAGGACAACTAGCGCTTATCGCCATGTTTGGTGCAGAAGGTAGCAGTCACTACATTTTACAATATATTCTGTGAAAGACATTGAGACATTTTGATGACGATCTACAGCAGTTTGTCAAACGCAAGGATTATTATTAATGAAATTACCATTATACTATCGAACCATCGTGATAATAATACAATTAACATTAAAAAATCATTCAATTTGATGTGGCGCCTCACTGAGTCTTCGAGACGTCTCAAAGCGCTTCGCAGAATATACGGTTAAGTGAATTGACTGTGTATTTTGTGGGAGAAATCAGCAGCCAACTGCACTAAACAGTGTCTCACAAACTGTCGTGGATTGAGCGACCATGGATTGCTTTAATGGATTATTATCAATGGAAAGCGATCCGCCAATCGACTAACAACCGGGTTCCTGTTTAATGCTCGGGCAAACAGTGGAGGAAGTCACGTTGCCTCAGCTGTCGACCCGCTGGGAATGGACCCCGAGTTCTCTTGCTTTGCTTGCCAAGGGAATATTACAAGCAGTGCTCTGCGGGACTGATATAATCTCAGCCATCTCACATCTCAGTGGAGTCTGTGGGCGAAAAGGAGGAGGCCAGAGACAGTCGAGCGGTAGCAGCGGCTAGTAAAGGAGGGAGATAGCAGGTCATAGGGTGCCAGGGCATGACAGTCTTTAACTGCAAGTGTCAGAATCTTTAACTGGATCAATTCTGTAACAGGGAGCCGATGGAGTTTAACAAGGATTGGGGTAATGGAGGTACGGGGCTTATTAGTCCCGTCTCACAAGCACACCACGTTCACACCTATCGCTTTCGTAATAATTTGTTCCAGTGATTAAACTCCCTCTCTGGTGTACGGCCTAACATGGTCCTTTCACCAACACCCCCCCCCCCCCCCCCCCCGCTACTCTGCTGCTCTGATTCCCTTTTTACTTGTCCGATGCCTTTAACAGACTATAAAACTCCCGGAAAAGGTTCCTCTGAGCTGCTTTGTCTGAAACCTCTGGTCTAATTGTCGCTGAGTTTGTTCCTCTGACGCTTGTCACTCTCCTCTGCCCAGGCCGCTCATATTACTCATGGCCACCAGAACCGAGAAAGAAAACATGTCTCCAAACACAGCCCCTTCCTCCCCCCCGCTTCTCCTGCACAGATAATAATTCCCAGAGAGAGAGAGAGATACTCCCTTCTCTTGGAGTAATGCCAGGGATTTTTATCGTCCCTCCCTATCAGGCAGACGGGAAATTGGTTTAATGTCCCATCCGAAGGACGGCACCTTGAGCAATGCAACACCTGCCCCAGCAGAGAATCGGAGGATCAATTCAGATTGTGTGATTGCGTGGTCATTGGCAGTGAGACTGGGCTGTGGGCAGACTGTGTGGTTCGGGCTTTGGGCCTCTGCTCTCTGCACATTCAGTCAGAATTGTTTCTGACACAATAATATTGACACCACAAACCCGAGGAACCGGTTTGGGAGGCAAATGAGACTCTGCTACGTCTCACAGACACTGAGACGCCAAACTGATTAGTGTTGGGGCTGAACATGGCTTCCCGACTCAAGTCTCAGAGCTGGACCGAGGAGCTAAACTATGCCGTTTGTCTGGAGCTCTTCATCGACCCTGTTAATCTGGACTGCGGCCACAACTTCTGTCGCTCCTGTATCACCGGATGCGGGGAAAAGCAGGAGAAATACTCCTGTCCGATATGTCGCCGAGATACTGTTGAGAGGAAGTTCAAGGTCAATTGTGCCCTGGCCAAAGTGGTGGAGAAAGCTCGGGTTCACTCTCGACTCGACACGACGGCAGTTAAACGTCAGTGTGAGAAACACCGGGAGGACCTGAAGCTGTTCTGTGAAGATGACAGTACATTGATCTGTTCCATTTGCAGAGATGCGAAAGAGCACAGAGGTCACAGCTTCCTGCCCTTTGACGAAGCTGCTGAACTCCACAAGGTACCGAGACCCTCACGAGGGATTCGTTCCGTTTCCACGTCATGTTTTGCCCTCAAACACTTTTATTCTGTGCGTTTATTGTAGGATCAAGTGAAGTCCTCCTTACCTTCTCTCACACAGAGGAAGGAAATAGCTCTACAAACTGAAGCGAAACAGAGAGAAAAAAATTCACAAGTTCAAGTAAGTTGTGTCGGGGCTGATATCTGGTCTGTCAGTGTGTCTCTATTTACTGTGTGTACATGGTGTAATGTCTCAGTGTCTCTAGTTAATGTGTGTACACGGTGTGATGTCTGAGTGTCTCCGGTTACTGTGTGTACACGGTTTGATGTCTCAGTATCGCTGGATACTGTGACTAAATGGTTAGATGACTCAGTGTCTCTGGTTACTGTGTGTACACGGTGTGGTGTCTCAGTGTGTCTGGTTACTGTGTGTACACGGTGTGATGTCTCAGTGTCTCTGGTTACTGTCTGTACACGATGCGATGTATCAGTGTCTGTGGTTACTGTGCGTAAATGGTTGGATGACTCTTTGTCTCTGGTTACTGCGTGTACACGGTGTGTTGTCTCAGTGTCTCCGGTAACTGTGTGTAAATGGTTGGATGATTCAGTGTCTCTGGTAATTGTGTGAACATGGTGTGATGTCTCAGTGTCTCTGATTATTGTGCATACATGGTATGATGTCTCAGGGTCTCTGGTTACTGTATATAGATGGTGTGTTATCTCATTGTCTCTGGTTATTGTGTGTACATGGTGTGATGTCTCAGTGTCCCTGGTTATTGTGTGTACACGGTGTGATGTCTCAGTGTCTCAGGTTACTGTGTGTACACAGTGTAATGACTCATTGTGTCTGGTACCTGTGTGTACACGATGCGATGTATCAGTATCTGTGGTTATTGTGTATACACAGTGTGATGTCTCAGTGTGTATGCTTATTGTGTGTGCATGCTGTGATATCTCAGGGTCTCTGGTTACTGTGTATACAGGGTGTGACATCTCAGTGTCTCTGGTTATTGTATGTATATGGTGTGATGTGTCAGTGTCTCTGGTTACTGCGTGTACACCGTGTGATATCTCAGTGTCTCTGGTTACTGTGCTTACATGGTGTAATGTCTCATTTTCTCTGGTTACTGTGTGTACACGATGCGATGTATCAGTGCCTCTGGTTATTGTGTGTACATGGTGTGACGTCTCACTGTCTCTTCATATTTTGTTTACATTGTTTGATAACTCAGTGTCCCTCGTTATTGAATGTACACGGATTGATATATCAGTGTCTCTGGAGACTGTGTGTACACGGTGTTATGTCTCATTGTCTGCGGTTACTGTGTGTACACGGTGTGATATCTCAGTCGCTTCGGTTACAATGTGTGCACGATGCGTTGCCTCAATGTCTCCGGTTGCTGTATGTACACGGTGTGATGTATCAGTGTCTCTGGTACCTGTGTGTACACGATGCGATGTATCAGCATCTGTGGTTTTTGTGTATACACAGTGTGATGACTTAGTGTCCCAGGTTACTGTGTGTACACGGTGTAATGACTCAGTGTCTCTGGTACCTGTGTGTACACGATGCGATGTATCAGCATCTGTGGTTATTGTGTATACACAGTGTGATGTCTCAGTGCCTCTGATTATTGTGTGTATATGGTGTGATGGCTCAGTCTCTCTGGTTACTGTGTGTACACGGTGTGATGTATCAGTGTCTGTGGATATTCTGGGTCCACGGTGTGATGGCTCAGTGTCTGTGGTTACTGTTTGTACACGGTGTGATGTCTCAATGTCTCTGTTAACTGTGTGTACACGGTGAGACGTCTGAGTGTCTCTCGTTACTGTGTGTAAATGGTTGGATGTCTCAGTATCTCTGGTAAATGTGTGGAAACAGTGTGATGGCTCAGTGTCTCTGGTTGCTGTGTGTGCACGGTGTGTTGTCTCCGTGTCTCTGTTTTCTGTGCGTACACGGTGTGATGTCTCAGGTTCTCTGGTTACTGTGTATACAGGGAGTGATATCTCAGTGTTTCTGGTTATTGTGTGTACACGATGTGACATCTCAGTTTCTCTTCCTATAGTGTTTGCATGCTGTGATAACTCAGTGTCCCTGGTTATTGTGTGTAAACGGAGTGATATATCAGTGTCTCCGGAGACTGCGTGTACACGGTGTGATGTCTCAGTGTCTGTGGTTGCTGTGTGTACACGTTGTGATATCTCAGTCGCTTCGGTTACAGTGTGTGCACGATGCGTTGCCTCATTGTCTCCGGTTACTGTGTGTACACGGTGTGATGTATCAGTGTCTGTGGTGGCTGTGTGTACACGGTGTGATGACTCAGTGTCTCTGGTTATTGTGTGTATATTGTGTGATGTCTCAGTGTCTCTGGTTACTGTGGGCACACGGTGTGATGTGTCAGTGTCTCTGGTTACTGTGTGTACACGATGCGATTGATCGGTGTCTGTTGTTAGTGTGTTTAAATGGTTGGATGTCTCAGTATCTCTGGTTAATGTGTGCAAACAGTGTAGTGTCTCTGTGTCTCTGGTTAATGTGTGTACACGGTGTGATGTCTCAGTGTCTCTTCATATTTTGTTTACATGGTGTGATAACTCAGTGTCCCTGGTTATTGTGTGTACACGGAGTGATATATCAGTGTCTCTGGAGACTGGGTGTACACGGTGCGATGTGTCAATGTCTCTGATTATTGTGTATACACGTTGTTATATCTCAGTGTCTCTGGTTACTGTGCTTACACGGTGTAATGTCTCATTTTCTCTGGTTACTGTGTGTACACGATGCGATGTATCAGTGTCTGTGGTTACTGTGTGTAAATGGTTGGATGACTCGTTGTATCTGGTTACTGTGTGTACACGGTGTGATGTCTCAATATCTCTGTTAACTTTGTGTGCACGGTGAGACGTCTGAGTGTCTCTCGTTACTGTGTGTAAATGGTTGGATGTCTCAGTTTCTCTGGTAAATATGTGGAAACAGTGTGATGTCTCAATATCTCTGTTAACTGTGTGTACACGGTGAGACGTCTGAGTGTCTCTCGTTACTGTGTGTAAATGGTTGGATGTCTCAGTATCTCTGGTAAATGTGTGGAAACAGTGTGACGTCTCAGTGTCTCTGGTTACTGTGTGTACACGGTGTGATGTCTCGGTGTCTCTGGTTACTGTGCGTACACGGTGTGATGTCTCAGGTTCTCTGGTTACTGTGTATACATGGAGTGATATGTCAGTGCCTCTGGTTATTGTGTGTACATGGTGTGACGTCTCACTGTCTCTTCATATTTTGTTTACATTGTTTGATAACTCAGTGTCCCTCGTTATTGAATGTACACGGATTGATATATCAGTGTCTCTGGAGACTGTGTGTACACGGTGTTATGTCTCATTGTCTGCGGTTACTGTGTGTACACGGTGTGATATCTCAGTCGCTTCGGTTACAATGTGTGCACGATGCGTTGCCTCAATGTCTCCGGTTGCTGTATGTACACGGTGCGATGTATCAGTGTCTCTGGTACCTGTGTGTACACGATGCGATGTATCAGCATCTGTGGTTTTTGTGTATACACAGTGTGATGACTTAGTGTCCCAGGTTACTGTGTGTACACGGTGTAATGACTCAGTGTCTCTGGTACCTGTGTGTACACGATGCGATGTATCAGCATCTGTGGTTATTGTGTATACACAGTGTGATGTCTCAGTGCCTCTGATTATTGTGTGTATATGTTGTGATGGCTCAGTCTCTCTGGTTACTGTGTGTACACGGTGTGATGTCTCAGTGTCTCTGGTTACTGTCTATACACATGCGATGTATCGGTGTCTGTGGTGACTGTGTGTAAATGGTTGGATGACTCAGTGTCTCTGGTTATTGTGTGTATATGGTGTGATGCCTCAGGGTAACTTGTTACTGTGTCTACACGTTGTGATATCACAGTGTCTTTGGTTACTTTGTGTACACGATGCGTTGCCTCATTGTCTCCGGCTACTGTGTGTGCACGGTGTGATGTATCAGTGTCTGTGGTTATTCTGTGTACACGGTGTGATGGCTCAGTGTCTGTGGTGGCTGTGTGTACACGGTGTGATGACTCAGTGTCTCTGGTTATTGTGTGTATATTGTGTGATGTCTCAGTGTCTCTGGTTACTGTGGGCACACGGTGTGATGTGTCAGTGTCTCTGGTTACTGTGTGTACACGATGCGATTGATCGGTGTCTGTTGTTAGTGTGTTTAAATGGTTGGATGTCTCAGTATCTCTGGTTAATGTGTGCAAACAGTGTAGTGTCTCTGTGTCTCTGGTTAATGTGTGTACACGGTGTGATGTCTCAGTGTCTCTTCATATTTTGTTTACATGGTGTGATAACTCAGTGTCCCTGGTTATTGTGTGTACACGGAGTGATATATCAGTGTCTCTGGAGACTGGGTGTACACGGTGCGATGTGTCAATGTCTCTGATTATTGTGTATACACGTTGTTATATCTCAGTGTCTCTGGTTACTGTGCTTACACGGTGTAATGTCTCATTTTCTCTGGTTACTGTGTGTAAACGATGCGATGTATCAGTGTCTGTGGTTACTGTGTGTAAATGGTTGGATGACTCGTTGTATCTGGTTACTGTGTGTACACGGTGTGATGTCTCAATATCTCTGTTAACTTTGTGTGCACGGTGAGACGTCTGAGTGTCTCTCGTTACTGTGTGTAAATGGTTGGATGTCTCAGTTTCTCTGGTAAATATGTGGAAACAGTGTGATGTCTCAATATCTCTGTTAACTGTGTGTACACGGTGAGACGTCTGAGTGTCTCTCGTTACTGTGTGTAAATGGTTGGATGTCTCAGTATCTCTGGTAAATGTGTGGAAACAGTGTGACGTCTCAGTGTCTCTGGTTACTGTGTGTACACGGTGTGATGTCTCGGTGTCTCTGGTTACTGTGCGTACACGGTGTGATGTCTCAGGTTCTCTGGTTACTGTGTATACATGGAGTGATATGTCAGTGCCTCTGGTTATTGTGTGTACATGGTGTGACGTCTCACTGTCTCTTCATATTTTGTTTACATTGTTTGATAACTCAGTGTCCCTCGTTATTGAATGTACACGGATTGATATATCAGTGTCTCTGGAGACTGTGTGTACACGGTGTTATGTCTCATTGTCTGCGGTTACTGTGTGTACACGGTGTGATATCTCAGTCGCTTCGGTTACAATGTGTGCACGATGCGTTGCCTCAATGTCTCCGGTTGCTGTATGTACACGGTGTGATGTATCAGTGTCTCTGGTACCTGTGTGTACACGATGCGATGTATCAGCATCTGTGGTTTTTGTGTATACACAGTGTGATGACTTAGTGTCCCAGGTTACTGTGTGTACACGGTGTAATGACTCAGTGTCTCTGGTACCTGTGTGTACACGATGCGATGTATCAGCATCTGTGGTTATTGTGTATACACAGTGTGATGTCTCAGTACCTCTGATTATTGTGTGTATATGTTGTGATGGCTCAGTCTCTCTGGTTACTGTGTGTACACGGTGTGATGTCTCAGTGTCTCTGGTTACTGTCTATACACATGCGATGTATCGGTGTCTGTGGTGACTGTGTGTAAATGGTTGGATGACTCAGTGTCTCTGGTTATTGTGTGTATATGGTGTGATGCCTCAGGGTAGCTTGTTACTGTGTCTACACGTTGTGATATCACAGTGTCTTTGGTTACTTTGTGTACACGATGCGTTGCCTCATTGTCTCCGGCTACTGTCTGTACACGGTGTGATGTATCAGTGTCTGTGGATATTCTGGGTCCATGGTGTGATGGCTCAGTGTCTGTGGTTACTGTTTGTACACGGTGTGATGTCTCAATATCTCTGTTAACTGTGTGTACACGGTGAGACGTCTGAGTGTCTCTCGTTACTGTGTGTAAATGGTTGGATGTCTCAGTATCTCTGGTAAATGTGTGGAAACAGTGTGATGGCTCAGTGTCTCTGGTTGCTGTGTGTGCACGGTGTATTGTCTCCGTGTCTCTGTTTACTGTGCGTACACGGTGTGATGTCTCAGGTTCTCTGGTTACTGTGTATACAGGGAGTGATATCTCAGTGTTTCTGGTTATTGTGTGTACACGATGTGACATCTCAGTTTCTCTTCCTATAGTGTTTGCATGCTGTGATAATTCAGTGTCCCTGGTTATCGTGTGTAAACGGAGTGATATATCAGTGTCTCCGGAGACTGCGTGTACACGGTGTGATGTCTCAGTGTCTGTGGTTGCTGTGTGTACACGTTGTGATATCTCAGTCGCTTCGGTTACAGTGTGTGCACGATGCGTTGCCTCATTGTCTCCGGTTACTGTGTGTACACGGTGTGATGTATCAGTGTCTGTGGTTATTGTGTGTACACGTTGTGATGTCATAGTGTCTCCGATTACTGTGTGTAAATGGTTGGATAACTCAGTGTTTCTGGTTACTGTGTGTACACAGTGCGATGTCTCAATGTCTCTGATTATTGTGTATACACGTTGTTATATCTCAGTGTCTCTGATTATTGTGTGTATATCGTGTGATGGCTCAGTCTCTCTGGTTACTGTGTGTACACGGTGTGATGTCTCAGTGGCTCTGTTTACTGTCTATACACGATGCGATGTATCGGTGTCTGTGGTGACTGTGTGTAAATGGTTGGATGACTCAGTGTCTCTGGTTACTGTGTGTATATGGTGTGATGCCTCAGGGTAGCTTGTTACTGTGTCTACACGTTGTGATATCACCGTGTCTTCGGTTACTTTGTGTACACGATGCGTTGCCTCATTGTCTCCGGCTACTGTGTGTACACGGTGTGATGTATCAGTGTCTGTGGTTATTCTGTGTACACGGTGTGATGGCTCAGTGTCTGTGGTGGCTGTGTGTACACGGTGTGATGACTCAGTGTCTCTGGTTATTGTGTGTATATTGTGTGATGTCTCAGTGTCTCTGGTTACTGTGGGTACACGGTGTGATGTGTCAGTGTCTCTGGTTACTGTGTGTACACGATGCGATTGATCGGTGTCTGTTGTTAGTGTGTTTAAATGGTTGGATGTCTCAGTATCTCTGGTTAATGTGTGCAAACAGTGTAGTGTCTCTGTGTCTCTGGTTACTGTGTGTACACGGTGTGATGTCTCAGTGTCTCTTCATATTTTGTTTACATGGTGTGATAACTCAGTGTCCCTGGTTATTGTGTGTACACGGAGTGATATATCAGTGTCTCTGGAGACTGGGTGTACACGGTGCGATGTGTCAATGTCTCTGATTATTGTGTATACACGTTGTTATATCTCAGTGTCTCTGGTTACTGTGCTTACACGGTGTAATGTCTCATTTTCTCTGGTTACTGTGTGTACACGATGTGACATCTCAGTTTCTCTTCCTATAGTGTTTGCATGCTGTGATAATTCAGTGTCCCTGGTTATCGTGTGTAAACGGAGTGATATATCAGTGTCTCCGGAGACTGCGTGTACACGGTGTGATGTCTCAGTGTCTGTGGTTGCTGTGTGTACACGTTGTGATATCTCAGTCGCTTCGGTTACAGTGTGTGCACGATGCGTTGCCTCATTGTCTCCGGTTACTGTGTGTACACGGTGTGATGTATCAGTGTCTGTGGTTATTGTGTGTACACGTTGTGATGTCATAGTGTCTCCGATTACTGTGTGTAAATGGTTGGATAACTCAGTGTTTCTGGTTACTGTGTGTACACAGTGCGATGTCTCAATGTCTCTGATTATTGTGTATACACGTTGTTATATCTCAGTGTCTCTGATTATTGTGTGTATATCGTGTGATGGCTCAGTCTCTCTGGTTACTGTGTGTACACGGTGTGATGTCTCAGTGGCTCTGTTTACTGTCTATACACGATGCGATGTATCGGTGTCTGTGGTGACTGTGTGTAAATGGTTGGATGACTCAGTGTCTCTGGTTACTGTGTGTATATGGTGTGATGCCTCAGGGTAGCTTGTTACTGTGTCTACACGTTGTGATATCACCGTGTCTTCGGTTACTTTGTGTACACGATGCGTTGCCTCATTGTCTCCGGCTACTGTGTGTACACGGTGTGATGTATCAGTGTCTGTGGTTATTCTGTGTACACGGTGTGATGGCTCAGTGTCTGTGGTGGCTGTGTGTACACGGTGTGATGACTCAGTGTCTCTGGTTATTGTGTGTATATTGTGTGATGTCTCAGTGTCTCTGGTTACTGTGGGTACACGGTGTGATGTGTCAGTGTCTCTGGTTACTGTGTGTACACGATGCGATTGATCGGTGTCTGTTGTTAGTGTGTTTAAATGGTTGGATGTCTCAGTATCTCTGGTTAATGTGTGCAAACAGTGTAGTGTCTCTGTGTCTCTGGTTACTGTGTGTACACGGTGTGATGTCTCAGTGTCTCTTCATATTTTGTTTACATGGTGTGATAACTCAGTGTCCCTGGTTATTGTGTGTACACGGAGTGATATATCAGTGTCTCTGGAGACTGGGTGTACACGGTGCGATGTGTCAATGTCTCTGATTATTGTGTATACACGTTGTTATATCTCAGTGTCTCTGGTTACTGTGCTTACACGGTGTAATGTCTCATTTTCTCTGGTTACTGTGTGTACACGATGCGATGTATCAGTGTCTGTGGTTACTGTGTGTAAATGGTTGGATGACTCGTTGTATCTGGTTACTGTGTGTACACGGTGTGATGTCTCAATATCTCTGTTAACTTTGTGTGCACGGTGAGACGTCTGAGTGTCTCTCGTTACTGTGTGTAAATGGTTGGATGTCTCAGTTTCTCTGGTAAATATGTGGAAACAGTGTGATGTCTCAATATCTCTGTTAACTGTGTGTACACGGTGAGACGTCTGAGTGTCTCTCGTTACTGTGTGTAAATGGTTGGATGTCTCAGTATCTCTGGTAAATGTGTGGAAACAGTGTGACGTCTCAGTGTCTCTGGTTACTGTGTGTACACGGTGTGATGTCTCGGTGTCTCTGGTTACTGTGCGTACACGGTGTGATGTCTCAGGTTCTCTGGTTACTGTGTATACATGGAGTGATATGTCAGTGCCTCTGGTTATTGTGTGTACATGGTGTGACGTCTCACTGTCTCTTCATATTTTGTTTACATTGTTTGATAACTCAGTGTCCCTCGTTATTGAATGTACACGGATTGATATATCAGTGTCTCTGGAGACTGTGTGTACACGGTGTTATGTCTCATTGTCTGCGGTTACTGTGTGTACACGGTGTGATATCTCAGTCGCTTCGGTTACAATGTGTGCACGATGCGTTGCCTCAATGTCTCCGGTTTCTGTATGTACACGGTGTGATGTATCAGTGTCTCTGGTACCTGTGTGTACACGATGCGATGTATCAGCATCTGTGGTTTTTGTGTATACACAGTGTGATGACTTAGTGTCCCAGGTTACTGTGTGTACACGGTGTAATAACTCAGTGTCTCTGGTACCTGTGTGTACACGATGCGATGTATCAGCATCTGTGGTTATTGTGTATACACAGTGTGATGTCTCAGTGCCTCTCATTATTGTGTGTATATGGTGTGATGGCTCAGTCTCTCTGGTTACTGTGTGTACACGGTGTGATGTCTCAGTGTCTCTGGTTACTGTCTATACACATGCGATGTATCGGTGTCTGTGGTGACTGTGTGTAAATGGTTGGATGACTCAGTGTCTCTGGTTATTGCGTGTATATGGTGTGATGCCTCAGGGTAACTTGTTACTGTGTCTACACGTTGTGATATCACAGTGTCTTTGGTTACTTTGTGTACACGATGCGTTGCCTCATTGTCTCCGGCTACTATCTGTACACGGTGTGATGTATCAGTGTCTGTGGATATTCTGGGTCCACGGTGTGATGGCTCAGTGTCTGTGGTTACTGTTTGTACACGGTGTGATGTCTCAATGTCTCTGTTAACTGTGTGTACACGGTGAGACGTCTGAGTGTCTCTCGTTACTGTGTGTAAATGGTTGGATGTCTCAGTATCTCTGGTAAATGTGTGGAAACAGTGTGATGGCTCAGTGTCTCTGGTTGCTGTGTGTGCACGGTGTGTTGTCTCCGTGTCTCTGTTTACTGTGCGTACACGGTGTGATGTCTCAGGTTCTCTGGTTACTGTGTATACAGGGAGTGATATCTCAGTGTTTCTGGTTATTGTGTGTACACGATGTGACATCTCAGTTTCTCTTCCTATAGTGTTTGCATGCTGTGATAACTCAGTGTCCCTGGTTATTGTGTGTAAACGGAGTGATATATCAGTGTCTCCGGAGACTGCGTGTACACGGTGTGATGTCTCAGTGTCTGTGGTTGCTGTGTGTACACGTTGTGATATCTCAGTCGCTTCGGTTACAGTGTGTGCACGATGCGTTGCCTCATTGTCTCCGGTTACTGTGTGTACACGGTGTGATGTATCAGTGTCTGTGGTGGCTGTGTGTACACGGTGTGATGACTCAGTGTCTCTGGTTATTGTGTGTATATTGTGTGATGTCTCAGTGTCTCTGGTTACTGTGGGCACACGGTGTGATGTGTCAGTGTCTCTGGTTACTGTGTGTACACGATGCGATTGATCGGTGTCTGTTGTTAGTGTGTTTAAATGGTTGGATGTCTCAGTATCTCTGGTTAATGTGTGCAAACAGTGTAGTGTCTCTGTGTCTCTGGTTAATGTGTGTACACGGTGTGATGTCTCAGTGTCTCTTCATATTTTGTTTACATGGTGTGATAACTCAGTGTCCCTGGTTATTGTGTGTACACGGAGTGATATATCAGTGTCTCTGGAGACTGGGTGTACACGGTGTGATGTGTCAATGTCTCTGATTATTGTGTATACACGTTGTTATATCTCAGTGTCTCTGGTTACTGTGCTTACACGGTGTAATGTCTCATTTTCTCTGGTTACTGTGTGTACACGATGCGATGTATCAGTGTCTGTGGTTACTGTGTGTAAATGGTTGGATGACTCGTTGTATCTGGTTACTGTGTGTACACGGTGTGATGTCTCAATATCTCTGTTAACTTTGTGTGCACGGTGAGACGTCTGAGTGTCTCTCGTTACTGTGTGTAAATGGTTGGATGTCTCAATATCTCTGGTAAATATGTGGAAACAGTGTGATGTCTCAATATCTCTGTTAACTGTGTGTACACGGTGAGACGTCTGAGTGTCTCTCGTTACTGTGTGTAAATGGTTGGATGTCTCAGTATCTCTGATAAATGTGTGGAAACAGTGTGACGTCTCAGTGTCTCTGGTTACTGTGTGTACACGGTGTGATGTCTCAGTGGCTCTGGTTACTGTCTATACACGATGCGATGTATCGGTGTCTGTGGTGACTGTGTGTAAATGGTTGGATGACTCAGTGTCTCTGGTTACTGTGTGTATATGGTGTGATGCCTCAGGGTAACTTGTTACTGTGTATACACGGTGTGATATCACAGTGTCTTCGGTTACTTTGTGTACACGATGCGTTGCCTCATTGTCTCCGGCTACTGTGTGTACACGGTGTGATGTATCAGTGTCTGTGGTTATTCTGTGTACACGGTGTGATGGCTCAGTGTCTGTGGTGGCTGTGTGTACACGGTGTGATGACTCAGTGTCTCTGGTTATTGTGTGTATATTGTGTGATGTCTCAGTGTCTCTGGTTACTGTGGGTACACGGTGTGATGTGTCAGTGTCTCTGGTTACTGTGTGTACACGATGCGATTGATCGGTGTCTGTTGTTAGTGTGTTTAAATGGTTGGATGTCTCAGTGTGTCTGGTTAATGTGTGCAAACAGTGTAGTGTCTCTGTGTCTCTGGTTACTGTGTGTACACGGTGTGATGTCTCAGTGTCTCTTCATATTTTGTTTACATGGTGTGATAACTCAGTGTCCCTAGTTATTGTGTGTACACGGAGTGATATATCAGTGTCTCTGGAGACTGGGTGTACACGGTGCGATGTGTCAATGTCTCTGATTATTGTGTATACACGTTGTTATATCTCAGTGTCTCTGGTTACTGTGCTTACACGGTGTAATGTCTCATTTTCTCTGGTTACTGTGTGTACACGATGCGATGTATCAGTGTCTGTGGTTACTGTGTGTAAATGGTTGGATGACTCGTTGTATCTGGTTACTGTGTGTACACGGTGTGATGTCTCAATATCTCTGTTAACTTTGTGTGCACGGTGAGACGTCTGAGTGTCTCTCGTTACTGTGTGTAAATGGTTGGATATCTCAGTATCTCTGGTAAATATGTGGAAACAGTGTGATGTCTCAATATCTCTGTTAACTGTGTGTACACGGTGAGACGTCTGAGTGTCTCTCGTTACTGTGTGTAAATGGTTGGATATCTCAGTATCTCTGATAAATGTGTGGAAACAGTGTGACGTCTCAGTGTCTCTGGTTACTGTGTGTACACGGTGTGATGTCTCGGTGTCTCTGGTTACTGTGCGTACACGGTGTGATGTCTCAGGTTCTCTGGTTATTGTGTATACATGGAGTGATATGTCAGTGCCTCTGGTTATTGTGTGTACATGGTGTGACGTCTCACTGTCTCTTCATATTTTGTTTACATTGTTTGATAACTCAGTGTCCCTCGTTATTGAATGTACACGGATTGATATATCAGTGTCTCTGGAGACTGTGTGTACACGGTGTTATGTCTCATTGTCTGCGGTTACTTTGTGTACACGGTGTGATATCTCAGTCGCTTCGGTTACAATGTGTGCACGATGCGTTGCCTCAATGTCTCCGGTTGCTGTATGTACACGTTGTGATGTATCAGTGTCTCTGGTACCTGTGTGTACACGATGTGATGTATCAGCATCTGTGGTTTATGTGTATACACAGTGTGATGACTTAGTGTCCCAGGTTACTGTGTGTACACGGTGTAATGACTCAGTGTCTCTGGTACCTGTGTGTACACGATGCGATGTATCAGCATCTGTGGTTATTGTGTATACACAGTGTGATGTCTCAGTGCCTCTGATTATTGTGTGTATATGGTGTGATGGCTCAGTCTCTCTGGTTACTGTGTGTACACGGTGTGATGTCTCAGTGTCTCTGGTTACTGTCTATACACATGCGATGTATCGGTGTCTGTGGTGACTGTGTGTAAATGGTTGGATGACTCAGTGTCTCTGGTTATTGTGTGTATATGGTGTGATGCCTCAGGGTAACTTGTTACTGTGTCTACACGTTGTGATATCACAGTGTCTTTGGTTACTTTGTGTACACGATGCGTTGCCTCATTGTCTCCGGCTACTGTCTGTACACGGTGTGATGTATCAGTGTCTGTGGATATTCTGGGTCCACGGTGTGATGGCTCAGTGTCTATGGTGGCTGTGTGTACATGGTGTGATGACTCAGTGTCTCTGGTTAATGTTTGTATATTGTGTGATGTCTCAGTGTCTCTGGTTACTGTGTGTGCACGATGCGATTGATCGGTGTCTGTTGTTAGTGTGTTTAAATGGTTGGATGTCTCAGTATCTCTGGTTAATGTGTGCAAACAGTGTCGTGGCTCAGTGTCTCTGGTTACTGTGTGTACACGGTGTGACGTCTCAGTGTCTCTTCGTATTTTGTTTACATGGTGTGATAACTCAGTGTCCCTGGTTATTGTGTGTACACGGAGTGATATATCAGTGTCTTTGGAGACTGTGTGTACACAGTGCGATGTCTCAATGTCTCTGATTATTGTGTATACACGTTGTTATATCTCAGTGTCTCTGGTTTCTGTGTGTACACGATGTGATGTCTCAGTGTCTCTGGTTACTCTCTGTACACGATGCGATGTATCAGTGTCTGTGGTTACTGTGTGTAAATGGTTGGATGACTCTTTGTCTCGGGTTTCTGTGTGTACACGGTGTGTTGTCTCAGTGTCTCTGGTTACTGTGTGTAAATGGTTGAATGACTCAGTGTCTCTGGAAACTGTGTGAACACGGTGTGATGTCTCAGTGTCTCTGAATATTGTGCATACATGATATGATGTCTCAGGGTCTCTGGTTACTGTATATAGATGGTGTGATATCTCATTGTGTCTGGTTATTGTGTGTACATGGTGTGATGTCTCAGTGTTCCTGGTTATTGTGTTAACACGGTGTGATGTCTCAGTGTCTCTTGTTACTGTGTGTACACAGTGTAATGACTCATTGTCTCTGGTACGTGTGTGTACACGATGCGATGTATCATTAACTGTAGTTATTGTGTATACACAGTGTGATGTCTCAATGTCTATGGTTATTGTGTGTACATGGTGTGATGTCTCAGGGTCTCTGGTTACTGTGTATATACGGTGTGATATCTCAATGTCTCTGGTTTCTGTGCTTACCCGGTGTAATGTCTCATTTTCTCTGGTTACTGTGTGTACACGATGCGACGTATCAGTGTCTGTGGTTACTGTGTGTAAATGGTTGGATGACTCGTTGTCTCTGGTTACTGTGTGTACACGGTGTGATGTCTCAGTGTCTCTGTTAACTGTGTGTACACGGTGAGACGTCTGAGTGTCTCTCGTTACTGTGTGTAAATGGCTGGATGTCTCAGTATCTCTGGTAACTGTGTGGATACAGTGTGATGTCTCAGTTTCTCTGGTAACTGTGTGTACACGGTGTGATGTCTCGGTGTCTCTGGTTACTGTGCGTACACGGTGTGATGTCTCAGGTTCTCTGGTTACTGTGTATACATGGAGTGATATCTCTGTCTCTGGTTATTGTGCGTACACGGTGTGACGTCTCAGTGTCTCTTCATATTGTGTTTACATTGTGTGATAACTCAGTGTCCCTGGTTATTGTGTGTACACGGAGTGATATATCAGTGTCTCTGGACACTGTTTGTACACGGTGTGATGTCTTAGTGTCTCCGATTACTGTGTGTAAATGGTTGGATAACTCAGTGTTTCTGGTAACTGTGTGTACACAGTGCGATGTCTCAATGTCTCTGATTATTGTGTATACACGTTGTTATATCTCAGTGTCTCTGATTATTGTGTGTATATGGTGTGACGGCTCAGTCTCTCTGGTTACTGTGTGTACACGTTGTGATGTCTCAGTGTCTCTGGTTACTGTCTATACACGATGCGATGTATCGTTGTCTGTGGTGACTGTGTGTAAATGGTTGGATGACTCAGTGTCTCTGGTTACTGTGTATATATGGTGTGATGCCTCAGGGTAACTTGTTACTGTGTATACACGGTGTGATATCACAGTGTCTTCGGTTACTTTGTGTACACGATGCGTTGCCTCATTGTCTCCAGCTACTGAGTGTACACGGTGTGATGTATCAGTGTCTGTGGTTATTATGTGTACACGGTGTGATGTCTCAGTGTCTATGTTGACTGTGTGTACACGGTGTGATGACTCAGTGTCTCTCGTTACTGTGTGTAAATGGCTGTATGTCTCAGTATCTCTGGTAACTGTGTGGAAACAGTGTGATGTCTCAGTGTCTCTGGTAACTGTGTGTACACGGTGTGATGTCTCGGTGTCTCTGGTTACTGTGCGTGCACGGTGTGATGTCTCAGGTTCTCTGGTTACTGTGTATACATGGAGTGATATCTCAGTGTCTCTGGTTATTGTGTGTACACGGTGTGACGTCTCAGTGTCTCTTCATATTGTGTTTACATGGTGTGATAACTCAGTGTCCCTGGTTATTGTGTGTACACGGAGTGATATATCAGTGTCTTTGGAGACTGTGTGTACACAGTGCGATGTCTCAATGTCTCTGATTATTGTGTATACACGTTGTTATATCTCAGTGTCTCTGGTTTCTGTGTGTACACGATGTGATGTCTCAGTGTCTCTGGTTACTCTCTGTACACGATGCGATGTATCAGTGTCTGTGGTTACTGTGTGTAAATGGTTGGATGACTCTTTGTCTCGGGTTTCTGTGTGTACACGGTGTGTTGTCTCAGTGTCTCTGGTTACTGTGTGTAAATGGTTGAATGACTCAGTGTCTCTGGAAACTGTGTGAACACGGTGTGATGTCTCAGTGTCTCTGAATATTGTGCATACATGATATGATGTCTCAGGGTCTCTGGTTACTGTATATAGATGGTGTGATATCTCATTGCGTCTGGTTATTGTGTGTACATGGTGTGATGTTTCAGTGTTCCTGGTTATTGTGTTAACACGGTGTGATGTCTCAGTGTCTCTTGTTACTGTGTGTACACAGTGTAATGACTCATTGTCTCTGGTACGTGTGTGTACACGATGCGATGTATCATTAACTGTAGTTATTGTGTATACACAGTGTGATGTCTCAATGTCTATGGTTATTGTGTGTACATGGTGTGATGTCTCAGCGTCTCTGGTTACTGTGTATATACGGTGTGATATCTCAATGTCTCTGGTTTCTGTGCTTACACGGTGTAATGTCTCATTTTCTCTGGTTACTGTGTGTACACGATGCGACGTATCAGTGTCTGTGGTTACTGTGTGTAAATGGTTGGATGACTCGTTGTCTCTGGTTACTGTGTGTACACGGTGTGATGTCTCAGTGTCTCTGTTAACTGTGTGTACACGGTGAGACGTCTGAGTGTCTCTCGTTACTGTGTGTAAATGGCTGGATGTCTCAGTATCTCTGGTAACTGTGTGGATACTGTGTGATGTCTCAGTTTCTCTGGTAACTGTGTGTACACGGTGTGATGTCTCGGTGTCTCTGGTTACTGTGCGTACACGGTGTGATGTCTCAGTTTCTCTGGTTACTGTGTATACATGGAGTGATATCTCAGTGTCTCTGGTTATTGTGTGTACACGGTGTGACGTCTCAGTGTCTCTGGTTATTGTGTGTACACGGAGTGATATATCAGTGTCTCTGGACACTGTTTGTACACGGTGTGATGTCTTAGTGTCTCCGATTACTGTGTGTAAATGGTTGGATAACTCAGTGTTTCTGGTAACTGTGTGTACACAGTGCGATGTCTCAATGTCTCTGATTATTGTGTATACACGTTGTTATATCTCAGTGTCTCTGATTATTGTGTGTATATGGTGTGATGGCTCAGTCTCTCTGGTTACTGTGTGTACACGTTGTGATGTCTCAGTGTCTCTGGTTACTGTCTATACACGATGCGATGTATCGTTGTCTGTGGTGACTGTGTGTAAATGGTTGGATGACTCAGTGTCTCTGGTTACTGTGTATATATGGTGTGATGCCTCAGGGTAACTTGTTACTGTGTATACACGGTGTGATATCACAGTGTCTTCGGTTACTTTGTGTACACGATGCGTTGCCTCATTGTCTCCAGCTACTGAGTGTACACGGTGTGATGTATCAGTGTCTGTGGTTATTATGTGTACACGGTGTGATGTCTCAGTGTCTATGGTGACTGTGTGTACACGGTGTGATGACTCAGTGTCTCTCGTTACTGTGTGTAAATGGCTGTATGTCTCAGTATCTCTGGTAACTGTGTGGAAACAGTGTGATGTCTCAGTGTCTCTGGTAACTGTGTGTACACGGTGTGATGTCTCGGTGTCTCTGGTTACTGTGCGTACACGGTGTGATGTCTCAGGTTCTCTGGTTACTGTGTATACATGGAGTGATATCTCATTGTCTCTGGTTATTGTGTGTACACGGTGTGACGTCTCAGTGTCTCTTCATACTGTGTTTACATGGTGTGATAACTCAGTGTCCCTGTTTATTGTGTGTACACGCAGTGATATATCAGTGTCTCTGGACACTGTTTGTACACGGTGTGATGTCTCAATGTCTGCTGTTACTGTGTGTGCACGGTGTGATGTCTTAGTGTCTCCGATTACTGTGTGTAAATGGTTGGATAACTCAGTGTTTCTGGTAACTGTGTGTACACAGTGCGATGTCTCAATGTCTCTGATTATTGTGTATACACGTTGTTATATCTCAGTGTCTCTGATTATTGTGTGTATATGGTGTGATGGCTCAGTCTCTCTGGTTACTGTGTGTACACGTTGTGATGTCTCAGTGTCTCTGGTTACTGTCTATACACGATGCGATGTATCGGTGTCTGTGGTGACTGTGTGTAAATGGTTGGATGACTCAATGTCTCTGTTTACTGTGTTTATATGGTGTGATGCCTCAGGGTAACTTGTTACTGTGTATACACGGTGTGATATCACAGTGTCTTCGGTTACTTTGTGTACACGATGCGTTGCCTCATTGTCTCCAGCGACTGTGTGTAAGTGGTGTGATGTATCAGTGTCTGTGGTTATTATGTGTGCACGGTGTGATGACTCAGTGTCTCTGGTTATTGTGTGTATATTGTGTGATGTCTCAGTGTCTCTGGTTACTGTGTGTACACGGTGTGACGCCTCAGTGTCTCTTCATATTTTGTTTACATGGTGTGATAACTCAGTGTCCCTGGTTATTGTGTGTACACGGAGTGATATATCAGTGTCTCTGGTTTCTGTGTGTACACGGTGTGATGTCTCAGTGTCTCTGGTTACTCTCTGTACACGATGCGATGTATCAGTGTCTGTGGTTACTGTGTGTAAATGGTTGGATGACTCGTTGTCTCTGGAGACTGTGTGTACACAGTGCGATGTCTCAATGTCTCTGATTATTGTGTATACACGATTCGATTGATCGGTGTCTGTTGTTAGTGTGTTTAAATGGTTGGATGTCTCAGTATCTCTGGTTAAAGTGTGCAAACAGTGTGGTGTCTCAGTGTCTCTGGTAACTGTGTGTAAATTGGTGGATGACTCAGTGTCTCTGATTACTGTGTGTACACGGTGTGATGTCTGAGTGTCTCTGGTTACTGTGTGTCGACTGTGTGATGTCTCGGTGTCTCTGGTTATTGCGTGTACATGGTGTGATGTCTCGGGGTCTCTGGTTACTGTGTATACACGGTGTAATATCTCAGTTTCTCCGGTTACTGTTTGTACACGATGCTTTGCCTCATTGTCTCTGGTTACTGTGTGTACACGGTGTGATGTCTCAGTGTCTCTGGTTACTGTGTGTACACGGTGTGATGTCTCAGTTTCTCTGGTTACTGTGTGTACCCAGTGTAATGTCTCAGTGTCTCTGGTTACTGTTTGCACACTGTGTGATGTCTCAGTGTCTATGGTTAGTGTGTTAACGGTTTGATATCTCTGTGTATCTGGTGACTGTGTATACACCTTGGGATGTCTCAGGTCTCTGGTTACTGTGTGTACACGGTGTGGTGTCTCAGTATCTCTGGTTTACTGTGTGTAATGGTTGGACGTCTGACATTTTCCGGAACAGGTGAAGAGTCGGCAGACTCACGTCATGGCAGAGTTTGCTAAAACGCACCAGAGTTTGAATGACAGAGAGCAGCGAGTGATGGGAGATCTCAGTCGGCGAGAGGAGCAGATTTTAAACGGAATGCAGACAAATCTGCAGGAGATTCGGCGCAAATTAGAGTCTGTGGAACATGAACACTCCGATTTACAGACACAGATTGGTAAAGGCGCTCTCAACTTCCTGCAGGCAAAAAGATGTCATTATAATGTATTTCAGTCACAGTTCCACAGAGTCTGGAGCAAACAATCTAATTTTGATTGATAAAGAGTTCAGAGATTGAATTGGGATGTGGGAGACGCTGTACACATGTAATCTGTTGTTATTGTTGGTTTATCAGTGTGAACTGACATCTATCTATGTTTGATTTCATTAGGACGAAGCTGCTGGCAACAGAAGGTATGAAATGATCTTTACCAAATATCGCAGAATTGAAATCAGAAACCACCCACAAGGTGCAGTTTTCACTCTATAATATGATGGTGTCTTGTTTCAGGGTCAGTGACGTGGGGTTTGTTCTGTCAGTGTGTGAGGCTGAGCTGCCGGTGGCCAAGTACAAGTGGCCTTTGAAGAACACAGTCTGGAGAGAGATTATAGACAGCGTCAGCCCAGGTACATGTCTCGCATTCTCACCCTGAAACCGTATCAATAGCCTTACATTCACCAACTCATAGCCCCACACACAATCTCTCACACATAGACAAACCCACACACCAATACGCAATCCGTCACACAATCAAACACACACAGATACACATAGCGTCACACACATAGTCACACACACTCCTCAGACACACACTCTCACACACACCTCTCACACACACCCCTCACACACTCCATCACACACACCTTCACACACACCCTCACACATACCATCACACATCCCCTCTCACACGATCCCAAAACCCCTCACACACAAACTCACACGCACCCTCACACAAACACCCTCACACACAAACCATCAAACACTCACACACAGCCTCCAACCGACCATTCACACAAACGCCCTCACACACAAGTCATCACACACCCTCAGATACACCCTAATAAACACTTTGAAGAACACAGTCTGGAGAGAGATTACAGACAACGTCAGCCCAGGTACATATCTCCCATTCTCACCCTGAAGCCGTGTCAATAGCCATACATTCACCTGGATTCCAACACATAGCCCCACAAACTAACTCACACACTCCCTCACACACGCACACCCCTCAGACACACTCACCCTCACATACACACACGCCTCATACACACCTCATACACACACACGCCTCCCACACACTCACCTTACACAGCAGGAGAGAGAAGTCTGAGGAGGTGGAGCAGAAGGGGGTGCAGTCAGGCTGAAGTGGCCGAGGATGATGAGGGAGTCGGAGCATAGGCATAGGGAGGCGAAGAGGGTGGAGATATCATAAATGAAAGTGGGGGAGTGTTTTGGGGGGCAGTAAGTTAGTATTTTAGAGAGAGTTGGGAGGGATGACAGAGGGTAAGGTGATGGAAAGAGGGTAATGAGCGTTAGAGGAGGGGGACAGGGCGAGTGACGCCCGAGAGATGAGGGTCACCCCACAACCACGACGGTTGGGGCGGGGGTCTTGGTGGTAGGTGGAGCGGGTGGCGTGGCCTCAGTGAGGGGAAAGGTGTCACCGAGTGTGAGCCAGGTTTCAGTGAGGGCCACAATGTCAATGGACTCACACCTCACAAACACCCTCACAAACACGCTCACACATCCCCTCAAACACAGCCTCACACACAACTTCACACACCCACATATATCCCCGCACACACACCCTCACATATCCCTTCACACACACCCTCACAAAAACCGTCACACACACCTTCACGCACATCCTCACACACAACCTCACAGAATCCCTCACACACACACTCACACACATCCTCACACACACACCCTCACATACCACTCACACAGACCCGTCACGCACACGATCACACACACCTTCACATACCATCACACACACATCCTCAGACACACACACTCTAACACCCGCTTACATACATACACTCGCACACACCCTCACACATTCTCACATATAACCCCTCACCATCTCACACACACACACTCGCACACCTCCTCACACACTCTCACACATACCTTCATACAACCCCACTCACATACTCTCATGCACACACCCTCACAGACACCCTGACGCAAACCCTCCTGCAAATCCTCGCACACACCCTCATGCATACACCCTCTCACACAACCTCACACATGCCCTCGAACAAATCATTACACAGACACTCAAATACTCCTTAAACACGATATCATACATATCCCTCAGACATACCCTCACACATACACTCACACACACTCTCACACACACACATCTTCACACACACTCGCACACACACCGTCACACACCCTCTCACACACACACCCTCACACAAAAATTCACACTGCCCCCACCCCCCACACACACCCACACACACAGCCTCATACCAGCCCTCTCACACAACCTCACGCACAAACCCTCACATACCCCTGACACACACCCTCAAACAGACCATCACACACACACACTCACATAGCACTCACACACACAATCTCACACACTCACGCTCATCCATACCCTCCCATGCCCCCTCACACACATGACCTCACGGACAAACACTCACACACATACTCATACACACAATCTCTCACACTCACACACACACACTCACACACACACTCACACACACACTCACACCCCGACTCACACAAACACCCTCACAGACACCTTCAGATAAACACACTCACACCCCCACAAACACACCCTCACCCTCACACACACACTCACACAACCCCTCACACAGACGGTGACCCTCTGAGCTGGATTGTGTCCCCAGGTTTGTATGTGTTCACACACAGTCTGAGCTCCAGACGTCCCCTCACTCCACGTTGTGTTGTTTATCTCTCTCAGCTCCGGGCTCTCTCATTCTGGATCCTGACACAGCCCATCCCAACCTCATTCTGTCTGAGGACCTGATCAGCGTGAGAGACGGAGAGACATGGCAGCAGCTCCCTGACTCCCCGAAGAGGTTTGATTACTCTGTCAATATCCTGGGGTCTGAGGGCTTCACATCACGGAGACATTACTGGCAGGTGCAGGGACCAACAAGACAAAGTGTGATGTGGGATTGGCCCGACAGTCTGTCAACAGGAAAGGATTGATTACTTATTCGCCAGAGAACGGATTCTGGGTTTTGTGGCTGAGAAACGGGAATGAATATGAAGCTCTGACTTCTCCTCCCACCCTCCTGTCCCTGAGAGAGAGACCCAGGAAGCTGGGAATGTACCTGGTCTGTGAGTGGGGACAGGTGACATTTTACAACGGTGATAACATGTCTCATCTCTACACTTTCACCCAGACTTTCACTGAGAAACTTTATCCTCACTTCGGTTCCTGTGATAATGACGGCGGCAATAACTGTGATCCTCTGAGGATCTTCGGGTGACAGATTGATGAGGAGGGAACGCTCAGCCATGACCTATGTTTGGCGGTGATGGCCATGAGGTTGAAACTTTATAGTCTGTGTCGCCATACAGTAAAGATTGTGGTTTATATTACACCTTTCACACTGGGCCGTCGGCTCCAACCTTTCTCGGGATCCACTCTCTCTCTTTCTGTCTCACTTTCACTCTCTCTGTCTCTCATTCTCTCTATTACACTCTCTCTTCACACACACAGTCTCTCTCTCTCACACACACACATTCGCTCAGCCTCACACACTCTCTCTCACCTCTCTCTCTCTCGCTCTCTCTCTGTTTCTCTGTCTCTCTCCCTCTCCCTCTCTCTCTCTCTCTCTCTCACTGTATCTCACACTCTCTATTACACGCTCTCTTCACACACAAATTCTCTCTCTCTCACAAATTCTCTCAGTCTCACTCTGTCTCTCTCTCACTCTCTCTCTCTCTCTCTCCTCTCTCTGACTCTGTCACACTCCCTCAATTGGAGAGAGACAGAATGAGTGTGAGAGACAGACAATAGAGGAATAATTGTCTCTTTGTCAATGAAGTGCATTGGCAACACACACTCACTACGCATTACGCTGAAACGCAAAGCTACTACACTTTACTGAAACACACAGTCACTGCACATTACACTGAAACACACAGTCACTACACTTTTCACTGAAACACGCAGTCAGTACATATTACATTGAAACACACAGTCACTACACTTTACACTGAAACATAGTTATTACACTTTACAGTCAAACACACAGTCACTGCACTTTATATTGAAACAATCACTGCACTTCACATTCAAAGACACACTCATTACATTTATACTGAAACATACAGTCACTGCACTTTACATTGAAACACACAGTTACTTCACTTTACATTCAAATACACAGTCATTACACTTTAGACTGAAACAAACTGTCACTACACACAACAGAAACACTACACGTTACACTGAAACACACAGTCACTATACTTTACATTGTGGAGTCCTGTAGCTCAGTGGTTAGAGCACTCGCTTTGCAAGTGAGAGACCTGAGTTCAATTCCAGGCAGAGGGCGAAACCTTGGGCAAGTTTCCTTACTCCACACGCCTAATAATAATCCCTCCAAAAACAAAAACAATAATAAATTGGTCATTTTCAATCTACGACTGTTTGTGGGACATTGCTGTGCGCAATTGGCTGCCGCGTTCGCCCACAAATATACAGTCAATTCACTTTACAGTGTGTTCTGTGAAGCGCTTTGGGACGTCCTCCCGACGTGAAAAGCGCTATATCAAATGCAAGGATTATTATTATTATTATTATAATGAGTGAGAGAGGGTCTGAGAGAGAGAGAGAGAGAGAGAGACTGAGAGAGAGAGAGAGAGAGAGAGAGACAGAGAGAGAAGGAGAGTGAGAGGAGAGAGAGCGACAGACTGAGAGAGAGAGAGACTGAGAGAGAAAGAGAGAGTCTGAGAGTGAGAGGGAGAGAGAGAGAATGAGTGAGAGAGGGTCTGAGAGAGAGAGAGGGAGAGAGAGAGAGACTGGAGTCCTGTAGCTCAGTGGTTAGAGCACTCGCTTTGCAAGCGAGAGACCTGAGTTCAATTCCAGGCAGAGGGCGAAACCTTGGCCAAGTTTCTTTACTCCACACAGAGCCTAATAATAATCCTCCAAAACAAAAAACAATAATAAATTGCTATATCAAATGCAAGGATTATTATTATTATTATTACAATTTTCACTGAAACACAGTGTCACCACACTTTACATTGTTCAGTTACACAGTGCAGCACCGCCTCTGGTGGCAGGAAAGTGTTACTGCAGCTTTTTTTTTGTAATTTGATGCCAGAGCAAATGACAGCAAATGATTATTTCCCTCAAACCCACAACAGCCGCCGGACAGTTGGAGAAGCGGTAAATCGCTGTCGGTGTTCGACCGCTCTCCGGCATTAGATGGTGTTAACCAGACCTGGGGACTGAGCGACACCATTAATGTCGTGGGATTCAGTGCGAAACTGTTTATTGACATAAACACGTGAACATATCAATATAATGATATGTCAATTGTAAGCGAACACTGAGGAGAAGCTCTGAGTCGCGATCCTCTGCGAAGGAGAGAAATAAATGCAGTTTATTTGGTGCTGAGAAACTGTGAACAAATTCCGAATCTCCGCGGCCGCAGATATCCTCCTAACATGAGGGGCCTTCACACCAAGTCACGTTGTTGTCTGTTCCCCTCTCTCTCTCTCTCGCTCTCTCTCTCACTCTCACACACACACTCTCCCTCTCTAACTCTCTCTGTCTCTCTCACTCTTTCTCTATCTGACTCTCTCTGAGACTCTCCTCTCGCACTCTCTCTCTCTCTCTCTCTCTCTTACAATCTGTCTCTCTCTCTCTCTGACACTCTTTCCCTCTCACTGTCTCTCACACTCTCTCTTTCAGTTGTAGACAGACAGAGTGAGTGTGAGATACAGACAGTAAAGGAGTGAGTGTCTCAGTGCCTTTCTGAAGGGCATTGGCGGCCAATTTTGGTAAAGGGGGCGGGTGGGGGGGGCGGAGTCAGGTGGTGACGGCTATCTTGGTAAAGGCGATGAGAGCGGTCAATGATGTCATGTGTGTGATACCATTAGCCTGGCGCCGGCCATCTTGGTAAAGGCGGCGGGAGCCTAGCCTTGACGTAATGTGGTGACGTGGGGGCTCAGGAGGGGATGGGCGGGAAACCCGAGCAGGAGCCGCGAGCGGTGTGGGAGGTCCGAGGGTTATCGGGGACAAAAGACCGCGGACGGGCACCGACGGGACGAGATGTGGTCAAGTCTCCGCTTGGTCACCGGTGTCAAGACCACGGACAGTGACCGCGCGGCAACGGCCACGAGAGGCCTCAGGGCCCGCCCCCCATACACTCAAACAACGCTCAGTAACGGTCAGGTATCGCTCTGTTGGACGTGACTTCCGGCCGCCATTTTTAATGACGCCCAAGACGGGTCAGGAGAGTGACGTCACTTCCTGGCAATGAAAGTCACCTGCTGCCTGGACCCGCTCCCCACCCAACTGCTGATCACTCACCTCCCCCTCCTCTGCCCTCTGCTGGCAGATACTATTAACTGGTCTCTGTCCTCCCGATCAGTCGTACTCGCCCTCAAAAGCGCGGTCATCGCTCCCCCCGCTCCACTTCCTTGAAAACCTACCCTCGAACCCTCCAACCTCCACCACTACCGCCCTATCAGTGACCAGAGCTCCTCTGCCTCCCCGTCCTCCTGGACGTCTCCGCCGCATTCGACGCAGTCGATCACACCAGTATCCTCCTCCTCCACCTCCTCGCCTCTCATCGTCGGTCTCAGTCAGTCGGCATTCGTTTGGTTCGATTCCCACTGTTAGAAAATCGGGTCTGCGTTTGCAACCGGTTACGGATTGGATGAATAAAGTTCGAACTTGATTTACCGGGTTGGTTGAATACATCAAATTTATTTTTTAAGGGCAGTGATGCTTTATTACAGAGCGACTATGAGTGCACATATGGGGTACAATAGGCATAAAATAGGAAACCATACAATAATACTAAATGACTGCACTACTGAAACTAACTACTCAGAGCAGAGCAACACGACTGGACTTTGTTGATTCAACACTTTATCTTTTCTGCAAACAAGTCTTTGGATCGGCACTTCGTTTCCAGCTCTCAGTCTTCTCTGCTCTACTCTTTCACTTCACTTTGTTCTTCTCTGTCCTTCCTTTTCAAGTCAGGAAGTCCCAGCCGACTCGCTCTGGAGTTAACTAACTTTAATCCTATTAAACCGGAAACTGTTGCAGCCAATCCCGGTCTACACCCAGTGTCCAGTGTCGCGTGCGCATGGTCAGTGCATGTCTTTCTCATTCACCTCCCACTTTCCGGTCTACAAAGTCAGATAGGGGTCAGGAACCCACTTCTGATACAGTCACAGACTCAGGTTATTAACCCTCTGGCTCGGGCCAGCCAGACTTCAATCTCCACGAGGGCTTCCCTGTGTCATATCTCAGATAGAAGATGGATTGGTTTAGGGCTGTATCTGGTGCTTGTTATTTTGTTGTCTGTGATTATCAGTACATAACTTTTAAGTGACTGGTTATTCCTGATCAGTGTTCCGGGATGGTACTGAGGGCCTCGAGCTGAAGCCACTTGCCCATTAGCGGCTGTTCTTGAGGTTTGCCCTCTGTGGCTTGTGAGGCCCTGTCCGAATCGAGACACATATTGCTCTCTCGCGATCCTGGGTGGACCGATACCTCAGACTGTCACCTCTGTGGGTTGTTATCATTTAGTGATAGGAGTGGACACTCCACCCTTTCCCAAAGCCATCTTTCCCAAAGCCACCTCAGGCGCTGACACCATTAGCATCCAAGGCTGCACTCTCCACCTCTCAAAGCCAGTCAGGAACCTCGGCGTTTTGTTCGACCCTGAGCTGTCCTTTCTCCCTCACATCCGCACCACAACTGGCACCGCCTTCCATCACCTCCGGAATATCGCCAGATTACGCCATTACCTCACCCCTCACGCTGCTGAAACCCTGGTTCACGCCTTTGTCACCTCAAGGCTGGACTATGGGAACTCTCTCCTCGCCGGCCTTCCCGCCACCTCCCTCCACAAGCTGCAGGTCATTCAGAACTCTGCAGCTCGTGTACTGTCCCGCACCAGGCTTCGGGACCACATCACTCCCACCCTCGCTCGCCTCCACTGGCTCCCCATCCCCCAGAGGATTGATTTCAAGATCCTCATCCTCACCTACAAGGCCATTCACGGCCTTGCTCCCTCCTACCTCTCCAACCTACTATCCCCCTACCTACCTGCCCGTACCCTCGTTCCTCTGGCTCCGGTCTGCTCCACGTCCCCCGCCCCAACCGCCCTACTATCGGTGGTCGGGCCTTCAGCCTCTCAGCCCCCAGGCTCTGGAACTCCATCCCCCAGTGCCTTCGCCTTGCTTCCTCCCTTTCCTCCTTCAAGGCCGGTCTCAAAACCTTTCTCTTTGACCGTGCCTTCAGCTCCCCTCTCGACTCTCTTCCTCCTCCTCGCTCCCTCCCTTCCCTCCCCTCACCCTGACCATTTCCCCCTCCTCTCTCCCTCCCTTCCCTCCCCTCACCCTGACCATTTCCCCCCTGCTCGGGTCATGACCCAACTGTGCAGCGCCTTGGGACGTCCTCCTGACGTGAAAGGCGCTCTATAAATGGAATCTTGTTGTTGTTGTTGTTGTTGTTCCTTTTCCACACACAGAGAAAACCCGATGTGTTCTATCCCATAACTGTCAGTACTTTCTCTACTCTAGTACAACTTTTATAATCGAACACCCATCAACTCCAAACCACACCAGCAACAGCAAACTATTCTCAACAACCCCAACCAAGCTGCCGAACCCCAAAATCTCCCCCAGCAACCGCAAACCAGCCCACACAACCCCAAACCACCATCAACCCGAAATCACCCCCAGCAACAACGAACCAGCCACAGAAAACTCGAACCAACACCAGCAACCCCGATCCACTCGCAGGAATCCGGAACCAGCCACAGCAACAATGATCAAGCCCCAAAAAACCCGATCCAGGCCTAGCAAGGCCAAAACATGCGCAGCAAACCCGAACCAGCACCAGCAAACCCGAACTATCCACAGCAACAGCGAACTAGACCCAGCAATCTCAAACAATGCACAGAAACCCGGAACCTGACCCAGCAAACCCGAACGAACACCAGCAACACCCAAGCAGCCCCAGAAATTCCGAAACAGCACCAGCAACACCGAAGAAGAACCACTAACACCGAACAAGACCCAGCATCACCGAACGAGTCCCAGCAAACCCGAACATGCCACAGCAAACCTGAAAGAGCCCCATCAACGCTGACTGAGCCCTGACAACACCGATTGAGCCCCAGCAATAACGTACGGTCCCCAGAAAATCAGAAAGAGTCCCAGCAATCCTGAACGATTCCCAGCAACGCCAAGCGAGCCACGGCAAACCAAACGAGGCCCAGCAACACCGAACAAGCCCTAACTAAACAGCACGATTCCCAGCAACACTGATCGAACCCAGCAACAACAGGTTAGCCCCAGCAACACCGAACATGTCCCAGCAAGCCCAAACGAGGCGCAGCAACTCCGAATGAGACCCAGCAACTCCGAATTAGCCCTGGCAACCATGAATGATCCCGGGCAACAACGAACGAGCCCCAGCAAGGCCGATCGAGCACCAGCCAACCCAAACAAGTCCCAGTAACACCCCAGCAAAGCTGAGCGTGCCTCATTAAATCCGAACATGCCCCAATAAACACGAAAGATCCCCAGGAAGCCCGATCGAGCCCCAGCAAACTCGAACGAGTGCCAGAAAACCCGAAAGAGCCCAGTAACACCAAAACAGCCCCAGCATTCCAGAACTCGCATCAGCAACCCTGAACGTGGCCCACAAATCGCAAACGAGCCTCGAAAACACCGATCGAGCCCGAGCAATAACGAACGGTCCCCAGAAAGTCAGAAAGAGCCCCAGCAATCCCGAACGTTTCCCAGCAACACCGAACAATTCCCAGCAACACCGAACGAGCCCCAGCATAGCCGATCGAGCCCAGCAAAAACGGATGATCCCCAGCAACACCGATCGAGACCCAGCAAGCCTGATCGAGGCCCAGCAGCACCGAACGGGCATCAGCCATTACCAATCGAGCCCGAGGAAAACCGATCGAGCCCCAGCATCACCGAACGAGCAACAGCAACACCGAACGAGCACCAGCCAACACGAAAGGAGCCCCAGCAATCCCGAACGAGACCCAGCAACACCGAGCGAGCCTCATCAACCCCGAACGAGCAGCGGCAACGCTGATCGAGTCCCCGTAACACCGAATCAGCCCCAGCGTCACTAAACGAGCCTCAGCGAAACTGATCGAACTACAGAAAGACCGAAGGAAACCCCGTAACACCGAAAGCACCCCAGTAACCCCGAACGTGGCCCATTAAACCCAAACGTGCCCCAATCAACCCGAACGAACGCCAGGAAGCCCGAACGAGCCGTAGCCGCCCAGATCGAGCACCAGCAAATGGAAACGAGTGCCAGAAAACACGAACAAGCCCAGTAACACCGAAGCAGCCCCAGCATTCCCGAACGCGCACCAGCAAACCTGAACGATCCCCAGCAACACCCATCGAGCTGCAGCAACAGCCAACGAGACCCAGCAAACCCGAACGAGCCCCAGGGTTCCCGATCGAGACCCGGCAAACCCGAGCGAGCGCCTGCAAACCCAAACGATACCCAGCAATCCCAAACGTGGCCCAGAAATCCCGAACGAACCTCGACAACACCGATCGAGCCCTAGCAAAAACGTACGGTCCCCATTAAGTCAGAAAGAGCCCCAGCAATTCCGAACGTTTCCCAGCAAATCCGAGCGAGCCACAGCAACACCGAACGAGACCCAACTAACCCGATCGAGCCCCAGCAACAACGTATGAACCCCAGCAACACCGATCGAGACCCAGCAAGCCTGAACGAGGCCCAGCAACCCCGAACGTGCACCAGCCATCACCAATCGAGCCCCAGGAAACCCGATTGAGCACCAGGAACCCCCAATAAGTCCCAGCAAATCCGAATGAATCCCAGCAATACCGAACGAGCCCCAGCAACTCCGAACGAGCTCTGCCATCACTGAACGAGCGCCAGCAACACCGAACGAGCCAAAGCAAAATCGAACGAGTCCCAGTAGCACCGAACGTGCTCCAGCAACACCAAACGAGCCTCGACAACACCGAACGAGTACCAGCAATAACGTACCGTCCCCACAAAGAGAGAAACAGCCCCAGCAAACAAGGGCGTGTCCCAAAATCCCCGAAAGATCCCCAGCATCCGCAAGCGAGGACCCGCAACCCCGAGCAATTCGCAGCAACACCGAGCGAGCCCCAGCAACACCGAACGAAACCTAGCAACACCGAACGAGCACCAACTAACACGAATGGTGCCCAGCAATCACGAACGAGAGCCAGAAACCCCGCTCGATCCTCAGCAAGACCGAACGAGGCCCAGCAAACCCGAAACAGCACCAGCCATCATCAATCGAGCCACAGCAGCCCGAACCAGCATCAGAAACACCGAACAAGCCCCAGTAACACCGATCGAGCCCCAACAGCGCCGATTGAGCAGCAGCAACACCGAACGAGCCCCATCATCCCCTATCGAGCCCCAGCAACATCGCGCGAGCGCCTGCAACCCCGATTGTGCCACAGCAAACTTGAACGAGCCCCAGCAATCCTGAACGAGAGCCAGCAAAACCGAACGAGTCCCAGCAAACCCGATCGAGCCCCAGAAACAACGAATGAGCCCGAGCAATACCAGGCGAGCACCAGCAAGCGCAAACGAGGTCCAGTAACCCCGACCGAGCATCAGTCATTACCAAACGAGCTCCAGTAACCCCGAAAGAGCCCCAACAACCCCGATCGTGCCCCAGTAACCCCGAGCGAGCGCAAGCCACACCAAACGAGCCCCAGCAACCGCGATCGAGGCCCAGCCACCCCAAACGAACCAGTCACCCCTATCGAGTCCCAGCAACCACGATCGAGCAGCAGCTACACCGAACGAGCCCCAGCAAACCGAACAAGCCCCAGTAAAACCGATCGAATCACAGCGAACCGAACAAGCAACAGCAATCCCGAACGAGCCCCAGCAAAACCGAACAAGACCCAGCAACAACGGATTAGCCCCAGTAACACCGATCGAGCCCCAGCAACCCCAATCGAGCAGCAGCAACACCGAAACAATCTCAGCAAACCCGAACTAGCCCCAACAAAACCAGACTATCCCCAGAACTCCGATCCAGCCCCAGCAAAACCAGACTATCCCCAGCGATCCCGAATGAGCCCCAGTAACGCCTACCGAGACCCAGCAAACACGATCGTGCAGCAGTTACACCAACAGCGCCAGCAACCACGAACCAGCCCCAGCAACGCCGAAAGGTTCCCAGCAACCTGGAGCGAGCCCCAGCAAAATCAATCGAGCCCCAGCAACACCGATCGATCCGCAGCAACAACGGATGAGCCTCAGCAACACCGAGAGAGCCAGAACCAGGCCCAGCAACAACGAACGTGCACCAGCAACCCCGAAAGAGCACCACCTATCACTAATCGAGCCCCAGCAGCACCGAACGAGACCCAGTAACACTGATCGAGCCCCAGTAACACCGATCGAGCCCAAGCAACCACGATCTAGCAGCAGCAACACCGAACTAACCCCAGCAAACCCGATCGATCTTCAGCAAGCAAGACACTGCAACACCGAACGAGCGCCAGCAAACGCTATCGAGCTCCAGCAAGCCAAAACGAGTCCAAGTAACCCCGAACGTGCCGCAGCAACCCTGAAATGTCCCATTAAACCAGAATGAGTGCCAGAAACCCCGAACGAGCCCCAGTATCACCGAACCAGACCCAGCATCCCCGAGCGCGCCCCAGGAAATCCGAACGATGCGCAGCAACACGGAAGGAGCTCCTGCAACACCGACGCGCCCCAGCAAACCCGAACGATCCGCAGCAACACCGAATGATCCCCAATAACACCGAACGAGCCCAAGCAAAATCCGATCGAGCCCCAACAACAACAGGCGAGTCCCAGCAAGCCCGAAAGGGGCCCAGCAAACCCGAACGGCACCAGCCATCACTAAACGAGCCCCAGCAAACCCGAACGAGCTCCAGCAAAACCGAACGAGCCCCAGCAACCCTGAACGGGCACCAGCCATCAACAATCGAGACCCAGCAAACCTGAACGAGGCCCAGCAACGCCGAACGGGCACCAGCCATCAACAATCGAGCCCCAGCAACACCGAACGAGCCCCAGCAACACCGGACGAGCCTCAGCAAACCCGATCGACTTCCAGCAAGCCCGAACGCGTCCCAGTAAACCCGAACGTGCCCCACTAAATCCGAACGAATCCCAGAAATACCCAACGAGCCCCAACATTCCTGAACGAGACCCACCAACCCCGAGCGAGCCGCAGTAATCCAGAACGATCCCCAGCAATCCCAAACGAGCTCCAAAAATCCCGAACGAGCACCAGAAACACCGAACGATTCACAGAAACCCTGAGCAAGCCCCACCAAACCCGAATGCGCCGCAGCAACACCCATCGAACCCCAGCATAGCCGAACGAGCCCCAGCAAGCCCGAACGAGACCGAGCAAACCCGAACGAGACCCTGCTAATCAGGACGAGACCCAGCAACACTGAACGTGTCCAAGTAACCCCGAACGAGTCCTAGCAAATCCGACCGAGCCCCAGCAACCCCCAGCGAGACTCAGAAAACCCCGATCGAGCACCACCAACACCGAACGAGCCCAGCAACCAAGAACGAGCCCCAGCAACCCCGAGCGAGCCCCAGCAACCGCGCACCAGCTCCAGCAAACCTGAACGAGCCAACGCAATTACAAACCAGCCCAGCAACCCCCAACGAGCCACAGCATTCCCGATCGAGTCCCAGCAACAATGGAGGAGTCCCAGCATCCCCGAATGTGCTCCATCATTTCCAAGCGGGTCCCAGCAAGCCCGAACGAATCCCAGCAACCTCCAACGAGACGCAAAAAACCTCGATCGAGCGCCACCAACACCGAACGAGCACCAGCCATCACCATTCAAGCCCCAGCAACACCGAAAAAGCCCTAGCAATCCCGAACGAGCCCCAGCAAACCCGATCGAGACCCACCAACCCCGATCGAGCCCCAGCAACCCCGACCTGCAGATTTCCTACCAACGTGCCCGCTCACTGCGTCCATCGGCTTCCGGTCTGCTCCATGTCTCGCACCCGACCCGTCCTCCCATTAGTGGCCGGGCTTTTAGCCTCTCTGCCCCCACACTCTGGAACTCCATCCCACGGTCCCTCTGCCATGCTTCCTCCCTTGCCTCCTTCAAGGCCGGTCTGAAGATCCTTTTTTTGATCCAACCTTTTCTCTCCCTCCCACCACTCTGTCTTCCCTCAACCCTACCCCAGTCCTTCCCATGGTCGGGTCCTGACTCCTGACTGTTTAGCGTCTTAGAATGTCAACCCGACGAGAAATGAGGGCTATCAATGTAGCTTTGTTGTTGTTGTTGTTTATATTGCTGTTTAGGTGACCTTTCACCCACTGACTTTTGCAGGACGGTACATGTGTGAAAATACAACTCTCTCTCCAGCTGCAGATCAAGTTTCCATGAAAAGTTTACAGAAAATGAATGAATACAGTTTTCTTTTTGATAAAGAGACTTTCCTTTCCACTACTTGAATAAGGATATTCTGCGACGACAGTCGCTACCAGCTCCCCCCACATGAGACCGATTATATATGTTTCAAATATCAATAACCATCTCAAATACAATTTGAGATATTAAGTAACACATAAATTACAGAAATCCTACAATTTTCTGTCACTCTCACTCTGTCTACCCCAATTTTTTTTCTCGCTATATCTTTTTCTCTCACCGTCTCTCTCCCTCTCTCTGTGTCTCTGTATTCCTCTCAGTGTGTGTCTGCCCGACTCTCCCTTCTGTCACTCTCAGTGTATGTCTCACTCTCTGTGTGTGTCACTCGCTCATCCGTTGGCTTCACAACTGTTTAAGTGAAAGACGCTTTGCGCAAATTGGGGTTTGTCAAAACGCACAGTCGTAAGAATATAAGAACGTAAGCATTAGGAACAGGAGGAGGTCATTCGGCCCCTCGAGCCTTCCACGCCATTCAATAAGATCATGGCTGATCTATTCTCCCTCCACCCACTCGTTTGATCCCATATTCCTTCATCCATTCCCCTCAAGAAATCTATCAGCGCCTTGGGACGTCCGCCCGACGTGAAAGGCTCTCAATTAGTGGAATCTTGTTGTTGTTGTTGTATCAATCTCAGTCTTGAATGTGTTCAGTCACTGCAATTTTCCGGTGTGTGTTTGTGTGTGTATGTGTCTGTGGGCTGAATTTTGAACTCCGAGGCGACAGACCAAGAAAATAACTGAGGCTGACTCCCAGTCACTGAGCCAGGTTGACATACAGTGTCTGAGATAGGCTGAGATACATTGACTGAGCCAGGCTGACATACAGTGTCTGAGACAGGCTGAGATAGAGTGACTGAGCCAGGCTGACATACAGTGTCTTAGACAGTCTGACATATACTGTCTGAGACAGGTTGAGATACAGTGTCTGAGACAGGCAGATATACACTGTCTGAGCCTGGCTGACTAACGGCGACTGAGCCAGGATGACGTAGAGTGATTAACACAGGCTGAGGTACAGTGACTGATTCAGGCTGAGATACAGTGTCTGAGACAGGCTGACACACAGTGACTGAGACAGGTTGAGAAACACTGTATGAGACAGGCTGACACATTGCGACTGAGACAGCCTGACATAGAGTGACTGAGACAGAGTGAAATACAGTGTCTGAGACAGGCTGTGATACTGCGCCTGAGACAGGATGAATACAGTGTCGGTGACAGACTGAGGTACAGCGACTGAGCCAGGCTGACACAGAATGTCTGAGACAAGCTGAGATACGGTATCTGAGACAGGGTGAAACACAGCACAGAGAAAAACTGACATACAGTGTTTGAGACAGGCTGAAATACAGCACTGAGCCAGGCTGAGATACAATTTCTGAGACAGGATGACATACAGTGTCTGAGACAGGCTGAGATACAGTGACTGAGGCAGCCTGAGATACAGTGACTGAGACAGCCTAAGATACAGTGTCTGAGACAGACTGATAGACTCGTGGAGTCCTGTAGCTCAGTGGTTAGAGCATTCGCTTTGCAAGCGAGAGACCTGAGTTCAATTCCAGGCAGAGGGCGAAACCTTGGGCAAGTTTCCTTACTCCACACAGAGCCTAATAATAATCCTCCAAAAAACAAAACAATAATAAATTGGTCAGTTTCAATCCACGATTGTTTGTGGGACATTGCTGTGCGCTATTGGCTGCCGCGTTCGCCCACAACTATACAGTGAATTCATTTTACAGTGTGTTCTGTGAAGCGCTTTGGGACGTCCGCCCGACCTCAAAAGCGCTATATCAAGTCGTAGGATTATTGTTATTATTATATAGTGTCTGAGCCAGGCTGAAGTATAGTGTCTGAGCCAGGCTGAAGTATAGTGACTGAAACAGGCTGACACACAGTGACTGAGCCAGGCTGACGTAGAGTGACTGAGCCCGGCTGACAAACAGTGTCTGGGACAGACTCACACACAGTGATTGAGCAAGGCTGAAGTATAGTGACTGAGACAGGCTGAGGCACAGTGACTGAGCCAGGCTGAAGCATAGTTACTGAGACAAGCTGAGATACAGTGACTGAGCCAGACTGACATACAGTGTCTGAGACAGGCTGAAGTATACTGACTGAGCTTGGCTGACGCACAGCGAGTGAACTAGTCCTACACGCCGTTGAGTGACATCTTCTGCGTGGGCAATAGAGTAACATAGAGCGCCGGATCGTCTCCAGGAACGCAATGCCGCAGGACTGTGTTTCCCTGTACGTACCCCATGAAGCTCCACCAGCACAGAGTGCAGTATATGGGGAGAGATGAGGGAGAAGGGACCCGCTCCTTCCTGGGTCGAGACCAGAACGAGCAGGCACAGAGATCAGAGCCAGCAGATGCCAGGATATCCAGCGTGCTCAGAGCCCAGGGCCATGTCTATAATTTGGTCAAAGAGAGAATGAGGATCAGTCTGTGTATCAATGGACTGTTGGAGACTTGAATTTGGGAGCCATACAGAACCCAATCAGCCTTTAGCCCCCCCAGAGCGACGCCTCACAGCGCTTCAGCGCTCACATTCACATACCGCCTTTTACCCCAAAGAGAGGTGTCTCACGCTTATCAGCGTCCTTTGAGTTTTATTTCCATTTATTTTTGCAGAAATGGCTTCCAATTCACAGTGTCTGAACATTTTACCCCATCCAACCGTGGGCAGGTCAAACCTGGAGTACAAAGGTCAGCTTTGGGAAGCCCACACCTGGAGGACTGAGGTCAGCTTTGGGAAGCCCACACCCGGAGGACAAAGATCAGCTGTGCTCAGAGCAGGGCCTCGATTTGCTCTGTGATCTTCCCCACATTTTTACTGACGTTCTGACTTGCTGCTCCCAGCAACTCGTCAAACTCGTACCCGGTGTAACTCAACTTCTGAGTTCCGAATTTATCCATCATCGTCTTCGGGCTTGACCCTGTGAGCAGAGAGTATCAGGTTGAGTAAACACTCTCGCCCAGTCTCTCTCACTCACACTCACGCACTCACACTCTCACTCACGCACATATTCTGTCTCACGCACACTCACCGTCTGTGCAGTTGCAGTCGTTGAATAGCGGGAAGTGCACGACAGTGGGTGCTCCAGGCTTTGTGAACACATAAAAGTCATGAGGCGTTTTATCCAGCTCCAAGGGCAAGTCTGGGAATGGGATACCATTTGCGGTGCAGTATTTCCCGGCCTCGGTCAGCGTCTGTCACGCAAGAGAAGACGGTTTCGTACAGAGCAAAATACCAGCCCGCACTCCCACCTAGTGGAATCCTATAGCTCAGTGGTTAGAGCACTCGCTTTGCAAGTTAGAGACCTGAGTTCAATTCCAGGCAGGGCGAAACCTTGGGCAAGTTTCCTTACTCCACACGCCTAATAATAATCCCTCCCAAACAAAAAAACAATAATAAATTGGTCATTTTCAATCTTCGACTGTTTGTGGGACATTGCTGTGCGCAATTGGCTGCCGCGTTCGCCCACAAAAATACAGTCAATTCACTTTATAGTGTGTTCTGTGAAGCGCTTTGGGATGTCCTCCCGACGTGGAAAGCGCTATATCAAATGCAAAGAATATTATTATTATTATTATTATTATTATTATTATTATTATTATTATTATTATTATTATTATTATTATTATATTACTGCCACAGAACTCAACAGCTGTATCTCTCTCTGTCTCTGTCTCTGTTTCTCGAAGTCTCTCCCAGTCTCTCTCACCCTCAATCTCTCTCACTCTCAGTCTCTCTCTCTCTCAGTCTCTCTCAATCTCTCGCTCTCACCCTCAATCTCTCTCACTCTCAGTCTCTCTCTCTCAGTCTCTCTCAATCTCTCGCTCTCACTCTCAATCTCTCTCACTCTCAGTCTCTCGCTCTCCCAGTCACTCTTTCTCTCTCTCTTTCTATATAGATATAATAATATACCAATCTCTCTCGCTCTCTCTTTCTCAGTCGCCTGTCTCCCAGTCACTCTCTCACTCACTCAGTCTCCTTTTATTCTCTCTGTCTGTCTGTCTGTCTGTCTGTCTGTCTGTCTGTCTGTCTGTCTGTCTGTCTGTCTGTCTGTCTGTCTGTCTGTCTGTCTGTCTGTCTGTCTGTCTGTCTGTCTGTCTGTCTGCCTGCCTGCCTGCCTGCCTGCCTGCCTGCCTGCCTGCCTGCCTGCCTGCCTGCCTGCCTGCCTGCCTGCCTGCCTGTCTGTCTGTCTGTCTGTCTGTCTGTCTGTTTGTCTAACAGTCTGTTTCTCTTTCTCTCTCCTCTCTTTCTCTCTCTCAGTCAGTCTCTCCCTTTCTCAGTCTCTCAGTCTCTTTCTTTTAGTCTCTCTCTGCCTGTCCCTCTGCCTGCCTGCCTGCCGTCCAGTCTATTTCTCTCTCTCTCTCCTCTCTTTCTCTCTCCGTCTCTCTCTCTCTTTCTCTCACTCTCTCTCTCACTGACTCCATATCGCTGCCCCTCTCTCTCTCTCTCTCTCTCTCTTTCTCTTCGTAACAACATAGATGAATTTATAGATATAAACGGGTGCGAACTAATAGCCATTTCTGAGATGTGGTTACAGGGTAACAAAGATTGGGAGCTAGACATTCCAGGTTACCAGATGTATTGAACATTTTGGCAATATGGCAATCAGAGAGGGGAAGTGTAGCCTTGAGACATGTGGCGTTTGAAGCCAAAAAATTAGGATGTAGAATCAGTATTTGTGGAAATAAGAATCAATAAGTTGCAGAAAATACTAGTGGAAGCTATTTATGGAACCCCTAATAGCTGTTGCAGTATAGGTAGAGTATTCATCAAGAAATTAGAGGAGCAAGTAACAAGGATAATACAAGAATAGTGGGCGATTTTCATCATCATATAGACAGTGGAAACCTAATTGGCAAAAGTAAGTTAGAGGATGAGTTTATGGAATGCATTAGAGATAGTTTTCTAGATAAGTATGTTGAGGATCGAACCAGGGAGCAGGTTATCCTAGATCTAGTACTGTGGAACGAAGCAGTATTATGTTTGAGGGTGATGTAGTTAAGTTGGAAACAAGACTCATAAACTTAAGTAAAGCCAAGTTGGCAAGTATGAGGACTACTTGGCTAAAATGGACTAAGAATGTAGATTAAAAGATATGATGGTAGGAAAGCAATTGCAAACGTTCAAAGATATGTTAGGTAATTCGGACCGAACGTATAATCCCTTGAAAAATACAAATACCACGGGAAAAGTGGTTCAACCGTGGCTAACTGCAGAAGTTAAAGAAAGTATAAAGATAAAAGAAGAGGCCTATAATATTGACAAAAAGAACTGTAAACCTAAGGATTGGGAGGCCTTTAGAAATCTGCAAAGGATAACCAACTGATTAAGAGGGAGAAAGTGGAATATGAGAGAAAACTATTTTGAGATGTCAAGACAGATTTTAAGAGCTTTTACAAGTATATAAGGATAAAGAGTTTAACAAAAGTAAAAGTAGGTCCCTTATCGGAAGAGACAAGAGAAAATATAATGGTCAGTAAAGTGATAACAGTGTCATTAAACAAATTCTGGATTCTGGAAGGGTTCCCGTTGATTGGAAGGTCCTAAACGTAACATCGCTATTCAAGAAGAGTGGGAGAGAGAAAGTGGGAACCATAGACCAAATAGCCTGACGATGGTGGCATGGTAAATTGTAGAGTCTCTAATTAGGGATGTCATCATAGGGCACTTAGAAAGTCACCATGTGATTAGGCAGTGTTAACACGGTTTTATGAAAGGGAAATCGTCTTTAACAAATCTTTTAGAGTTTTTTGAAGACGTAGTTAGTCGGATAGATAGGGGGGAACCAGTAAGTATTGTGTACTTAGATTTTCAGAAGGAATTCGACATAGTAACCCATAAAAGGTTGTTACATGAGATTAATACTCACGGAATATTAACATGGATTGAAGTGATTAACAGTCAGAACATAGGGAGTAGGAATAGATCGGTCCTTCTCAGATTGGCGGGCTGTAACTAGTTGAGTACCGAAAGGATCAATGTTGGGCCTCAACTGTTTACCGTCTACATCAATGACTTAGATGAGGAAGTAGAGCTTAATGTATATACATTCGCGGAGCATACAATGCTCGGTGGGAAAGTAAGTTGTGAGCAGGCCACAAGGTGGAAGTGAAGTGACGTAAACTGGGTAAATGAGAGGCCAAGGAGTTGGCAGATGTAGATAATGTGGGAAAGTGTGAAGTTATTCACTAGGTAGAAAAAATAGAAAAACAGGTTATTTTCTGGAGGGGGAAAGACTAAATTTGGTCAGTATTCACAGGGATTTAGGAGTCGTTGTTTTCCAATCACAGAAAGTTAGTTTGCAGGTACAGCAAACAATTAGGAAGGCCAATAGCATGTCAGCGTTTATTGCAAAGGGGTTGGAGTACAAGAATAGGGAAGTCTTGCTGCCATTGTATAGGGCCTTGGTGAGACCGCACCTGTAATATTGTGTGCAGTTTTGGTCTTCTTATCTAAGTAATGATATACTCGCCTTATATGGCGTGCAAGTAGGTAGACTAGGTTGGCTTCTGGGATAAGGTGGTTGACCTGCGACAAAATGTTGACTAGACTATATTCTTCAGACTATAAAAGAATTAAAGGCGATCTTATAGAAACCTGTAAGATTCTTAAGGTCGTTGACAGGGTAGGTAATGTTAGACAGATTCCCTGTTTGGAGAATTTGCAACTAGATGCCCTGGTCTCAGGACTAAAGGTCAGTTTAAGAACTGAGTTGAGAAAACATTTCTTCCTTCAGAGGATATTGATTTTATGGGGTTATCTACCCCAGAAGGCTGTGGATGCTCAGCCATTAAACATATTCAAGACTGTGATTGATTGATTTTGTAAAAACGAAAGGCATTGAGGCATATGGGGATATGGTGTGTAAATGGAGTTAGGTTAGAAGATCATCCATAAACTGTCTAAATGGTGTGGCAAGGCTCGAGGAGCCGACCGGCCTACTACTGCTCCTATTCCTTATGTTCTTACGATTTCTCTCCCCCACCCCCCCACCCCCCGACCACTCCTACCTCTCTCTCTCTATTTCTCTCATCCCCCACCCCCACACCCATCTGTCTCTCTTTCTCTCACTCCCTCTCTCCCTCTCACGCAGTCTCTCACTGTTTCAATCTTACAGTCTCCATCTCTCGGTCTCTCAATGACTCTCTCTCTCTCTCTCTCATCTTCACACTGTCTTAGTATCTCTCTCAGTCTCTCTCATTCTCTCTCTCTCTCTCCTCTCTCTCTCGGTCCCTCAGTCTTTCACTGTCTCAGTCTCATTCTTTCAGTCTCTCACAGTCTCAGTCTGTCTGTTTCTAGGTCTCTCTTAGTTTCAGTGTTTGGATTCAGGTACATTACCAGGAAGGGATCACCAGCGCTGAAATCAAATGACAGGACGAGATCCACTTTACGCTCTTCCCTGAGCACCAGGGGATATGCACAATTATTCTCCAGCCCGGCGTCTATCAGGTATAGATATTCCTGTTCGTACAGCTCCAGACCTGGCAAAGAAAAAAATGAATAAATCTCACAATCACTATGGTTTGCAGTGTTTCACGTGGAGCACTTTGGGACATCTCCACAACGTGATTAGTAGTTATAGTAATTACAACGGTTAATATTATTACTAAGAGACTAGAGTGACACTCTGAATGGTTGAGTCATTATGTGAGTGAGTAGTTGTGTATTTGTACGTGAGTGAGTAAACGTGTGAGTGAGCATATGAATGTGTAAGTGACTGTGTGGCTGTGAATGAGAGTGAGAATGTATGAGTGAGTGAGTAAGGCAGTGCGTGTTTAAGTGAGGTTGAGCGAAAGTGAATATGTGAGTGTGTGAATGAGTGAGTGTGAGTGTTTCAGTGCGTGTGGAGTGAACGGGCGTTTTAGTGCGTGTGTGAGTAAGATTTGTTGCGATTGAATGTTTCCGTCTACGCTTGAGTGTGTGTTTCAGAGTTCACGTGGTAGTCACTGAGTTTTTCAGTGTGAGCGAGTAAGTTAGTGAGTGAGTATGTGTGATTGAGTGAGAGGGCGTATGTGACAGCGAGTATGTGTGAGTGAGTGTGTGCCTGAGTGTGCGATGGTTTCAGAGCGTGTATGAGTAAATGCTTCAGAGCGTGTGTACGATTCAGTGAGTGTGTGAGAGAGTATGTGTGAGTGAATCAGTTAGAGTATGTGTATGTGTGTAACTGTATGAGTGACTGAGTGAGTGAAGTGAATGTGAAAGAGTGAATGTATGTGTGTGAGTGAGTGTTTCAATGTGTGTTGGTTTGTGAGTAAGTGTCTCAGTGTGTGAGTGCACGTTGGAGTGAGTTTGTTGAGTGTGTGTGTGAGTGTGTGTGTTTAACGTGTGTGTCAGTAGGTGTGTGTGTTAGTGTGAGTGAGTGTTGGAGAGTGTGTGTGTTTAAAATGTGTGGCAGTGTGTGTGAGAGAGTGTGTGTGTTAGTGTGAGTGTGTTTGTGAGTGTGTGTGTTTAAAGTGTGGCAGTGTGTGTGAGGGAATGTGTAGCAGTGTGTTTGTGTTAGTGAATGTGTGTGTTTAAAGTGTGTGACAGTGTGTGTGAATGAGTGCGTGTGTTAGTGTGAGTGAGTGTGTATATGAATGTGTGTGTTTAAAGTGAGTGGCAGTATGTGTGAGTGAGTGTGTGTGTTTAAAGTGTGTGGCTGTGTGTGTTATTGTGTGTTTAAAGTGTGTGGCAGTGTATGTGTGAGTGAGTGTGTGAGTGTGTGTGTTTAAAGTGTGTGGCAGTGTGTGCTTGAGAGTGTGTGATAGAGTCAGTGACTGTGTGTGAGTGTGTGTGTTTAAAGTGTTTACAGTGTGTGTGAGTGAGTGTGTGTGTTATTGACTGTGAATGTGTGTGTGTGACTGAGTGATTTTGTGTGTGAGTGTGAGTACACGTGTGGGTGAGTGTACTGAGTGTTTTTGTGTGTGTGTGTGTGTTTAAAGCGCGTGACAGTGTGTGTGTGTGTGTGTGTGTGAATCTCACCTCTGGGACTCAGTTCTTTGATGCGAGAGTCATGATAGGCGAAGTTAGGATTTTCCCCCCAGTTCCAGGATACCAAAGCCCTCATCGTCTTCATATAGACGCTCGGGATCAGACACCGCTTCTCATCGACTGGGAGAAAGGCAGATTGGTTAAACCCCGATACTACCGGGAGATCCATTAAGACTTGAGGGCAGTCAGGAGATGGAAGGAGATGTGAGATGGAGATGGATAAAGACGTGGGTTGTCAGCAGACAGATTGAGGTTTCAGTGGGTTATGTATGGAGACTTGGGGGAATTCAGGGGACGGTTCAGTTTTCAGACTTGGGGAAGTAAGTCAGGAGATAGACTGAGGTTTGAGATGGAAACGGAAGGAGGCTTGGAGGAGCCAGTGGAAGGATTGAGCTGTGAGAGAGAGATGAATGGAGACTTCATAGAATGATAGAATCAAATAATTTCACAGCACAGAAGGAGGCCATTCGACCGAAAGTGTCTGTACCAGCTCTTTGAAAAGAGCTTTTCCAATTCAATCCCTCTCCCCGGGTCTCTCCCCATTGCCCTGCAAACTTGTCCTCCGCAAATTTCTATCTATTTGTCCCTTAAATGCCGTTATCGAACCGGCTTCCACCAGACTTTCAGGCAATGTTTTCCACCTCCTAACAACTGTGTTAAAAAAATATTCTCCTCGTTTGCCCTCTGTATCTTTGTACAACTATTTGAAATTGGTCGGCTCGGGTTATCAATCCACCCGCCCAGAAGTAGAACAGTTTCTCCTTGTTCACACTGTCGATATCCCTCATAATTTTCAAAGCTTCTATGAAGTCCACTCTTAAATTCTTATACTCCAAGGAGAATAATCCTAGCTTCTCTTGCCTCTCTTGATAACTTAAGACCATCGTTCCTGTTACCTTCCTGTGAACCTTGTCTGCACCCTCTCAAGTCCCTTGAAATCGATCCTAACGTGTGTTGCCCAGATCTGAACGCTGTTCTCTCGCTGAGGCCTTACCAATGTTTTGTAAAGTTTCATCATAATTTCCGGATATTGCAATCTATACCCCTAATTGTAAAGCCTACTTTAAACTCGAAAGACTTTGAGGGAGTCAGGGGCTGGATTGAGATATAAGAGGAATGCATTTACCTTGGGTGTTTTTGTTCTCCGCTTCATTCACCGTTTCCAAATTTCCGATCAATTTTTCACAGTAATACTCAGAGGATCTGTTCTGGTGATCTGACAAACCGCAAAGCTCTGAAAACAGAATTGGTCTTTAATTTGAGACATGACTCCGGTGTGAGTGGCGCAGTGTGTGTCTGTGTGTTTGAGTATGTGTGTCTGTGTGAGAGAGTATGTGTGTGCGTGTGTGTGTGTGACTATGTGTCTATGTGACTATGTGTGTGTGTGTGTGAGTGTTTCTGTGTGTGTGTGTATGTGTGTGGGGGTGTGTGTTTCTGTGTGTGTGAGAGAACGAGACTGGGAAGCTTTGAGTGGTGGGTGCAGTGTAATTTTCCTTTCAGGTCCAATGTGTAAGAGTCAACAGCCGTCTTCGATAGATGGCCAGATCGAGACAATTCTTTTTACAAACCAGGATCAAGGCAGCTCAGTCACTCCCACACCAGAGACATGCGGAGTCAGTGAATATATTGAGGACCGAGAAGGAGAAAGATTGAGAATTCGGGAGTGTTAGGGGATGGATTGAAGTGTGACTAGGAGATTGACAGAAACTTCGGACGTCGGGTGTGAAGCAAGACGTATGGAGACTTGGGGAGTCATGTCAGGGAGTGAGGTTTACCTGTCTCGTCCAGGTTGAGTTTGCTGAGCGCTGCCTCAAAATTCTCCCCTTCGTTCAAGATTTCCAAAATTTCCATCAACTTTCTGGAGCAATGTTCACAGTGGCTCTGCTCAGACTCCGGTGAACTGCTCAGCACTGAAAGACAGAGTTAGTCATTAAGAGGTGCGTGCAATGCGTGTGATGAGCGTGAGTTGCTCTGAAGCTCTGAGACTGTCTGCATTGTGTGTGTGTGCGGTCTGTACATGCGAGAGCCTGAAGCATTTTGGAGTCCTGTAGCTCAATGGTTAGAGCACTCGCTTTGCAAGCGAGAGACATGGGTTCAATTCCAGGCAGGTCAGGGCGAAACCTTGGGCAAGTTTCCTCACCCCACACGCCTAACAATAATCCCTCCAAAAAGCAAAACAATAATAACTTGGTCATTTTCAATCCACGAATGTTTGTGGGACATTGCTGTGCGCAATTAGCTGCCGCGTTTCAGCCACCATTATACAATCAATTCACTTTACAGTATATTCTGTGAAGCGCTTTGGAATGTCCAGAAGACGTGAAAAGCGCTATATCAAATGCAAGGATTATTATTATTATTATTTTGAGGTTATGAGATATATGCGCGTAAGAAGTCCAATCATGCA